>NC_136268.1:43796334-44066140 GCF_964187855.1 Myxine glutinosa
GCAACCGCTCAGAATCGGGTTAGTCATTTGTTAACGGCTCGGATCGCGGACTGCTAACCGCTCGGCATTTACCATCACGTCCGTGGTTTGAGCGGGAGCTATTTCCCTGCTTTACGGTCGGATTAGTGGTTGGGTTAGTACGTAGGTATTTGCGATTACCTTGACCAATGACCCTAGCTAATACCGACCGGAAGGAGCGTTATAACTTCTAAGGACTCGGGTCGGTCAGTCATGGACAAGGGGATTAACCCCCCATTGATAAGGGGAGCGCCGACTCCCGAATCTGTAACAATATATATATATATATATATACTAGCTTGGCTCGGCTCGCTGCGCCCGCCTCACCATGCGTCGTTACTGAGGAACGGGCTTACTTTAGCTGAGGATAATGACTGTACCTGAGTTGCTGTGTTGTCATGATTTACACCAATCATAATACAAACAATTATTTTGCACAAATTTATTTGTTGTGTTTGTGATATTACATTTTTATAAGCAATTTAGGTTGAAGATTTAGGTTGAAAAAAAATAATTCAAAAAAGAACCCCTCAGCACATACATACGGGAGGGGTAGGTGCAGACTGGAAGTTTGGGACGATTACACCTGACCACCACGTAATTCAAAACACCTCACCACCAAGTAATTCAAAACACCTCACCCCACCTAATTCAAAACACCTCACCCCCATGTAATTTATAATACCTCACCCCACGTAATTTAAAACACCTCACCCCACCTAATTTAAAACACATCACCACCAAGTAATTCAAAACACCTCACCCCCATGTAATTTAAAACACCTCACCCCCACGTAATTTAAAACACCTCACCCCACCTAATTTAAAACACATCACCACCAAGTAATTCAAAACACCTCACCCCCATGTAATTTAAAACACCTCACCCCCACGTAATTTAAAACACCTCACCCCCACCTAATTTAAAACACCTCACCCCCACCTAATTTAAAACACCTCACCCCACCTAATTTAAAACACATCACCACCAAGTAATTTAAAACACATCACCACCAAGTAATTTAAAAACACATCACCACCAAGTAATTTAAAACACCTCACCACCATGTAATCCAAAACACCTCACCCCCATGTCATTCAAAACACCTTACCACCATGTAAATCAAATCACCTCACCACCACTTAATTCAAAACACCTCACTGCCACGTAATTCAAAACATCTCACCACCACGTAATTTTAAAAACCTCACCACCAAGTAATTCAAAACACCTCACCACAACCTAATTAAAAACACCTCACCACCACATAATTAAAAACACCTCACCACCCACGTAATTCAAAACACCTCACCATAACATAATTAAAAACACCTCACCACTACATAATTCAAAACATCTCACCACTACATAATTCAAAACATCTCACCACCAAGTAATTCAAAACACCTCAACCACCACATAATTAAAAACACCTCACCACCACGTAATTATAAATGCCTCACCACCCCACCACGTGATTTAAAAACACCTCACCACCACGTCGTTTAAAACACCTCACCACCACATAATTCAAAAATACCACACCATCACGTGATTCAAAACCACCACCACGTTATTAAAAACACTTCACAACCACGGAAACGAAAGTTTGAGGGAGTCAGTTAAGTGTCAACACAGACACTACCAGATGTGTAGATATCTATCTATAATTCCAGTAATCTCTGTGTGTGTGTGTGTCTGTGTGTATGCGACCGCTGTTTCTCGACAACTACCGGTCCGATATACTTGAAACTTGCCAGGTATATTGCTGGGGACCTGAGGATGTGCCTTTCAAGGTTTCATATTAATCGGACAAGTAGTTACCGAGCTATGTCCAAAAAACGATTCAACCAATCAGAGAGCAGCGAGCTATCACGTGTGCCGAACGTGGCGAACAGACTCTGCCTCGGACGGCACATTTGAGAGCGTATTCATTTATTTCACGTTGGCAAACTATGTTGCCGCTATGTTGGCGTTAAACTATGTTTTAAAACTAATTAAAACTAATTTGCGATTCTTTCGCTTTCCTGCGCGTTTGTGCACGCTATGGCGATTTCTTTACCAAACTCCGCAAGCCGTTCGCTTTGGACCAAACCATTTCATGTAAATAGAGGGGGGGGGGGGGGGGATTGTCACCGTACTCGCAAGCCGTTCGCTTTGGACCAAACCATTTCATGTAAATAGAGGGGGGGGATTGTCACCGTACTCGCAAGCCGTTCGCTTTGGACCAAACCATTTCATGTAAATAGAGGGGGGGGGATATAATTTTAGATATATATATAGTACGGGCATGCCCTAGTATAGATAAATGACTGTACCAGAGTTGCCGTTTTGTCATGGTTTAAACCAATCATAATTCAAACAATTATTTTGCACAAATGTATTTGTAATATACGTGATATCACATTTTATAAACAATTGAAGTTGGAAAAAAAATTTTTCCCCAAAAAAAAATCCAAAATTTTTTTCAAAAAAATACCCTTAGGACATACCGACGGGAGAGATAGGTGCATACCAGAAGTTTGGTACGATCTCAAAAAAGGTTGAGGGAGTAGTTCAGTGACAAGACAAGACAACACAACACAGACACTGCACAGATATATATATATATATATATATATATATATATATATATATATATATATATATATATATATATATATATATATATATATATATATCATATGTATATATGTCCATATATATGTCCACTAAGCAATTTCAGATGTTCCCATTGAAACAAACTGCATCACGGTGGAGGGGAAGGGGAGGTTGAGGGGCGGGGGGGGGGGGGGATCGTACAGCAGCCATCTTGGATTTTGTCGTGTCGGATTGCCTGGCTCGATCTCTTAGCTCTTTCACGAGCCTCGATCTTGTATACAAAAAAAAACCTAAGATTAAAATAACTTTTGGACTGTAGACAAATAAACATCACAGACAAATAAACCCACGTTTACATACAAGTTTGACATGAGACAAACGTGGAAGCAACATTTTGGAGATTTGAACACGTTTTGTGGGGCAAATCATTGAAGATATGGGGAAAAATACAAGTTAGACCAGAATTCTCCATATCTCCTGGGATTGTGCCTTGAGAGATCGGGCCAAAAACTATCTAGCATGATATTTCGAAAGTTTATGGACGGATTTGGATGAAACTTGGTGGATGATTTGGGTAGGTGACAAGAACAAGCTGATTAGATTTTGGTTCAGGTCTGTATACAGATCCAAAACTTAAACTGTTCAGCCTGGCGGAGGTATGCGTTCCACCAAGTGCCGTTCTAGGTATTTTTTAACCTAATATTTAAAATCTGTGACTCGTAGCTTCCAACACAAACCTCAGAAAAAATATTTATTGTTTGTGTTCATTTTGATTTTGGCAGCCATTAAATGTTTGAACTTTCTCCACAAATGTCAAGTATTGGTCTTTTCCATGACGAAGCATCTTCTGTCTTCATCTGTCTTTTTATAAACATTTCACAGCATTTTGAAAATAATGTCTCTGCAAGTGCTTGATAATAATACAGAATCGTTCATTACCCTGTGTAGTTATAAAACATGAAATGAGGCGATGGCTTATTTGCTTATTTATTGTCTGGAAAACTGGGTTTACTTGACTTTCTATGATGTCTCGTTCAAATGTTATGGAAATCCTGAGCCTCGCCTGAGCCATTCGTGCACGACAAAATTCATAATGGCCGCAGATGACCTCCGTGGTGCAGATTGTTTCGATGGGAACATCTGAAATTGGTTAGTAGTAACCTTGTGAATATAAAAATATGTGTCGTTAAATTTTCTGTGAGGGGGGGGGGGGGGAGGGGTGAATGAGAGGGTAGAGGGTGGGGAGTCCAATACACCTGCTTAGCTCACAAAACAACTGCTTTACTCACAACCGCTGGCTCTCACATTCCCTGGCTCTCACATTCCCTGGCTTTCACAATCCCTGGCTCTCACATTCCCTGGCTTTCACAATCCCTGGCTCTCACATTCCCTGGCTTTCACAATCCCTGGCTCTCACATTCCCTGGCTTTCACAATCCCTGGCTCTCACATTCCCTGGCTTTCACAATCCCTGGCTCTCACATTCCCTGGCTTTCACAATCCCTGGCTCTCACAATCCCTGGCTTTCACAATCCCTGGCTCTCACATTCCCTGGCTCTCACAATCCCTGACTCTCACATTCCCTGGCTTTCACAATCCCTGGCTCTCACAATCCCTGGCTCACAATCCTTGGCTCTCACAATCCTTGTCTCTCACAATCCTTGGCTCTCACAATCCCTGGCTCTCACAATCCTTGGCTCTCACAATCCCTGGTTCTCACAATCCTTGGCTCTCACAATCCTTGGCTCTCACAATCCTTGGCTCTCACAATCCCTGGCTCTCACAATCCTTGGCTCTCACAATCCTTGGCTCTCACAATCCTTGGCTCTCACAATCCTTGACTCTCACAATCCCTGGCTCTCACAATCCTTGGCTCTCACAATCCTTGGCTCTCACAATCCCTGGCTCTCACAATCCCTGGCTCTCACAATCCTTGGCTCTCACAATCCCTGTCTCTCACAATCCCTGGCTCTCACAATCCCTGGCTCTCACAATCCTTGGCTCTCACAATCCCTGGCTCTCACAATCCCTGGCTCTCACAATCCCTGGCTCTCACAATCCCTGGCTCTCACAACCCTTGGCACTCACAACCCTTGGCACTCACAACCCTTGGCTCTCTCAACCCATGGCTCTCACAATAGCTGGCTCTCACAACCGCTGGCTCTCACAACCGCTGGCACTCACAACCCTTGACACTCACAACCCTTGGCACTCACAACCCTTGACACTCACAACCCTTGGCTCTCACAACCCTTGGCTCTCACAACCCATGGCTCTCACAACCGCTGGCTCTCATAACCACTGGCTCTCACAACCGCTGGCACTCACAACCGCTGGCTCTCACAACCCTTGGCTCTCACAACCGCTGGCTCTCACAACCCTTGGCTCTCATAACCGCTGGCTCTCACAACCCTTGGCTCTCACAACCCTTGGCACTCACAATCCCTGGCTCTCATAACCCTTGGCTCTCACAATCCCTGGCTCTCACAATCCTTGGCTCTCACAATCCCTGGCTCTCACAATCCCTGGCTCTCATAACCCTTGGCACTCACAACCCTTGGCTCTCACAATCCCTGGCACTCACAATCCCTGGCTCTCACAATCCTTCGCTCTCACAATCCTTGGCTCTCACAATCCTTGGCTCTCACAATCCTTGACTCTCACAATCCCTGGCTCTCACAATCCTTGGCTCTCACAATCCTTGGCTCTCACAATCCCTGGCTCTCACAATCCCTGGCTCTCACAATCCCTGGCTCTCACAATCCTTGGCTCTCACAATCCCTGTCTCTCACAATCCCTGGCTCTCACAATCCCTGGCTCTCACAATCCTTGGCTCTCACAATCCCTGGCTCTCACAATCCCTGGCTCTCACAATCCCTGGCTCTCACAATCCCTGGCTCTCACAACCCTTGGCACTCAGAACCCTTGGCACTCACAACCCTTGGCTCTCTCAACCCATGGCTCTCACAATAGCTGGCTCTCACAACCGCTGGCTCTCACAACCGCTGGCACTCACAACCCTTGACACTCACAACCCTTGGCACTCACAACCCTTGACACTCACAACCCTTGGCTCTCACAACCCTTGGCTCTCACAACCCATGGCTCTCACAACCGCTGGCTCTCATAACCACTGGCTCTCACAACCGCTGGCACTCACAACCGCTGGCTCTCACAACCCTTGGCTCTCACAACCGCTGGCTCTCACAACCCTTGGCTCTCATAACCGCTGGCTCTCACAACCCTTGGCTCTCACAACCCTTGGCACTCACAATCCCTGGCTCTCATAACCCTTGGCTCTCACAATCCCTGGCTCTCACAATCCCTGGCTCTCACAATCCTTGGCTCTCACAATCCCTGGCTCTCACAATCCCTGGCTCTCATAACCCTTGGCACTCACAACCCTTGGCACTCACAATCCCTGGCTCTCACAATCCCTGGCTCTCATAACCCTTGGCTCTCACTATCCCTGGCTCTCACAACCCTTGGCTCTCACAATCCTTGGCTCTCACAATCCCTGGCTCTCACAATCCTTGGCTCTCACAATCCTTGGCTCTCACAATCCCTGGCTCTCACAATCCCTGGCTCTCACAATCCCTGGCTCTCACAACCCTTGGCACTCACAACCCTTGGCACTCACAACCCTTGGCACTCACAACCCTTGGCTCTCACAATCCATGGCTCTCACAACAGCTGGCTCTCACAACCCTTGGCACTCACAACCCTTGGCACTCACAGCCCTTGGCTCTCACAACCTTTGGCTCTCACAACCCATGGCTCTCACAACCCTTGGTTCTCACAATCCCTGGCTCTCACAACAGCTGGCTCTCACAACCCTT
This sequence comes from Myxine glutinosa, assembly GCF_964187855.1. NCBI lineage: Eukaryota > Metazoa > Chordata > Myxini > Myxiniformes > Myxinidae > Myxine > Myxine glutinosa. Next base: position 43,802,793 of record NC_136268.1, read on the forward strand.
GGCACTCACAACCCTTGGCACTCACAGCCCTTGGCTCTCACAACCTTTGGCTCTCACAACCCATGGCTCTCACAACCCTTGGTTCTCACAATCCATGGCTCTCACAACAGCTGGCTCTCACAACCCTTGGCACTCACAACCCTTGGCACTCACAGCCCTTGGCTCTCACAACCTTTGGCTCTCACAATCACCTGGCTCTCACAACCCTTGGTTCTCACAATCCCTGGCTCTCACAATCCCTGGCTCTCACAATTCCTGGTTCTCACAATCACCTGGCTCTCACAACCCTTGGTTCTCACAATCACCTGGCTCTCACAACCTTTGGCTCTCACAATCACCTGGCTCTCACAACCCTTGGTTCTCACAATCCCTGGCTCTCACAATCCCTGGCTCTCACAATTCCTGGTTCTCACAATCACCTGGCTCTCACAACCCTTGGTTCTCACAATCACCTGGCTCTCACAACCCTTGGTTCTCACAATCCCCTGGCTCTCACAATCCTCTGGCTCTCACAATTCCTGGTTCTCACAATCCCTGGCTCTCACAACCATTCCTTAAATATGTAGGCAAAGAGATTCCCCAGCTGACCCCACGACATGGGAATAATTAGGGCAGTTAAATTAAAATGTAGGAGTAGAATGTTATAGGCATTGCTCTGAATTTGGTATCCCCTTAATGCATATAATGAAATGTTAATTCGTTGAAGCAAAATCTGGAGTAATTTATTGTCCTGGGTTTTTTTGGGGTTCCTAAGCCAAATTGATCCGCTTTCATATAAACCCTCGATATCTCTCAAATTTATTCTGGTTCGTGCAATTTCAACCGCATTTCCTGGGTCCCAAGCCACGGATGAGAAAGGAGGAGGTTGGTCTTTGGGCTGATAACCCGTCCATGTTAAAAAAAGTTAGTACACAAACTTTAAGAACTCAAGCCACTCTATCGTTGGCAGCAAGATATCGGCAGAAAGCTGCTTCGATTAATAGCCCTACTCAAAGCTGAAGGAGAGATAGCATCAGGTTGGAGGCTCTACTCTGACCCAAAATAAGGTTCGTTATTGGTACCTGTAAGGTAAGAACCCTAAAATAAGGAGGGGGAATTGCGCAAGCTGTAAATGAGGTGTGATTATGATTTAGATCAAATGGGAATGAGTAAAGTCACATGGGAGGGCTATATGGACAGATAAAAGTGGGAGATGGAGAAACAGACCTATATTTAAGTAGAGAGAACATGGTGTTCATAGAGAGGGAGTAGCGCTGATTCTGAAAAAAGAAAGCGTTCATGCAATTGAAGCCAATTAATGAGAGAGAGTCATCAAAGCATTGAGGTTCTCTGTGAAACATGCAAGACTGACCATTATCCAGGGTTATGCACCAACGAATGATGTCGGCGAAGAGGTCAAGGAAAGTTCCTGTCGGATATTGGAGAATGCTGCGGATGAAATATCTCGCAATTATGTGTTGTTAGGTACGCTATTTACAGATAAGAACATACACACTATGAATTGAATATCACCACACAGGAGGCCTGAAAATGAAAAAAAGAATCTGTTGAATGCAAAGACCCTCCGCGTCCACTTTGTGTTCGGAATTCTCCTTCCGTATGCTATACATGATGAAACTAGCAGAAGAAATAGAGAAAAATCTGACTTTTAGGCGAGCTTGACCTTTTGACCTCAAAAGCAATATGCTTCAGTGACCCAATATGCAAACCATGCTCAAATTTCAAGTCAATCGGATGAAAATTGATGATTTTACGCAACCTTGACCTTTGACCTTATTGACCAAACACAGGTTACAATCGATGAATTGGGTCACTGACATATTTACATTTTATGCAACCATGACCTTTTGTTCAAAATATATATATAAAAAAACTTCTAGCTTTTGATTGGTGAACCAATTCAGTTACCCGATATGAGAATTTTTAATTTCAGGTCAACTGGATGAAAATAGATGATTTTACGTGACATTGACCTTTGACCTTTTGACCAAATCATAAATTTGCATTCTTCATATTCTCATAATAAAGCTTTGTTGAAAAATTGATGACAAAAACTCAAATGGTAAACAAATAACGGCTCAGAGAGACGCAGACGCAGACGCAGACGCAGACGCACACACACACACACACACACACACACACACACACACACACACACACACACACACACACACACACACACACACACACACACACACACACACACACACACGTGATTGAAAAGCCCATCTCCCGCTACGAGGGGCATGGGCTAACTTGAAGGTCACCAGACAGGAGCACTAACAACGAGATTGATCACTTCATGATGAGGGATGCGGAGATCATTGACAGATGTAAGTAAGAATTCAGAGGAGCGAAAATCTTTAATGAACATCAACCACTGGCTGCACACCTGGAACTCAAACTGAAGAAAGCTGTGGCACCTTCCTGAAGGAGGATGTGATGTTAATAAGCTCAGAGACAGGGAAGTATGGATAAATGTAACGAAAAAGGTACACAACAGACTTTCAGCACCAGAGGATGGCAATGGAATTGACTTGGAAGTGATAGATGAATCTGCAAAATAATTAATGATGTGTACAGATAAACTGCTGGGAAAGTAATTGGAACTAAGGGGCTGAAAATAAACCACGGATTTCCACCCAAACATGGAGGCTAATTGAGGATAGGAAGAAGAAGAAGAAGAAGCGAAAAGTGGAATGGTGTAATATACACATGTCAAAGGAAGGACTGAAAAATAAAGGCACTAATCAAGACATCTGTGAAAATAAAACCCTATGGAAGGATAAACTAACTTACATTGGACATGGTTGAAGAAGTAGAGACATCTGAGAAGGGAGACATGGCAACAGCTTACAAAATGGCTCACAAAATAAGAGGACAAAGCCAGTGAAAGACAAACGAGGCAAGATATTCACTTCAAAGAAGGAGCAGATGGACAGATTGGCAAAACACTTCAATGAGGTTTCTAATAGATAGAGTGATGAAAGACAAGATCAGACAGACAAACTGGAAGGACGTGATCTACCAATTGACACGTGACTGTTCAAGCAGTCTGAATTGTAAGAGATGCTATCATAAGTTCAAACTAACATCAGGGACAGAAAACAAATTGTGGAGTTATACAAACTGCAGTATAGAAGCATCATGCGATATATCGTTTTTGGGCCGATCACTCAATGGTGAAGAAGCATTTTTAAAATTTGAAAGTTCTCATATCCGGATCTGTATTCGGCATTTCACCAAAATCTGATCATTTCATCCTTGTCACACACCCAACCTGTCCACCAAGTTTTGCCCGAATCCGTCCACAACTTTTTGAGATATCCTGTTCACAAACAGACAGACAGACAGACAAGGGGTGAAAACATAACTCCCATCCATCTTTGGTGCTGGAGGTAACAGTCAAGCTATATTCAAAATAAACTATGGATGTTGTTGTTGTTGTTGTTGTTGTTTTCTTTGTTGTTGTTGTTGTTTTGTATGCAGTGGCCATGCCACTGATGCAATTGCCCATAATACCAGTAAGCTGGTACTCATTTTGCCAACCTCGGAAGGCTGACCAGCTGAGTAATGGCATGACAGGAGCTCAAACTGAAGACCCTAAGATCTTGAGCCAGCCACCTTAACCGTTAAACTAACACCAGGTTTGAAAGTATGAAGCAGGGGTCAGATATTCACACAAGGACCAATAAGAGAGCAATGCAATGGGAGGTTTTATTTATCATTCATTGATTTTGAAAAAGCGTTCACATTGTGAATGGATGGGCAATATAGTAGGTACTGAGACTGTATGGAGTACCAGATAAATTTATATGGAACATATGCGGAATACCTTCAATGGATACAAATACAATGTCATTTGCAACAATAAGGTGCCAGACTCAGTGGTGTATTACTGTATAATGGTTACTTTTAGAGTGTTCACTTGGAGTCTGGGAGGTCCACAATTTGAACCTGACCCCGGCCAGTCGATGGTCATACCAAAGACTAAAAATTATGCGTGCTGCTTCCTTGCTTGATGCCCAGCATTTAAAAAGGATAGATCAAAGACGAACAACTACATGTTGGCAAGCTCTCATCTCCTCTTCCTGTTCAGGCTGGAGTTCCCCAAGGTAGTGTTCTGGGCCCTGTGCTTTTTCTGGTCTTCATCAATGATCTCTCTGACTCTCTTGAAAATCCTCTCTATCTCTTTGCTGACGACTCTACTCTCTGTCGCTCCATTCCTCTTCCCTCAGATCGGCAGTCTGCAGCCTCCTCACTCTCTGCAGACCTGGACAAAATCACAGACTGGTCAAACAAGTGGAACATGTCTTTCAATCCTGACAAATCTCACACTCTTACGATGTCTCTCCGAAAAGACCGACTGGAAAACCCTCCCATCCACTTTCTGAATAATCATCTCCAAGAAGTTCTGTCACTCAAGCTTTTGGGTCTCACTATTTGCCATGATCTTTCCTGGGAAAACCACATTTCAAATCTGGCCTCCAAAGCCAGTCGCCGACTGGGCATCCTCCGTCGTGCGAAGTCCTTCCTTGGCACACCTGAGCTCCTCACCACATACAAGGCTTTCATCCGCAGCTCTATGGAATACTGCTCTCCCCTCTGTTCTGGTGCTCCTGCCTCACACCTAGCCCGTCTTCACGCTGTTGAAACCAAAGCGTTCAGAATCATTGGAATCTCCCGCGATGAAGCTAACTCCAAGGGCCTTTCACTCACTCACCGCAGGCAGGTTGGTGGTCTTTCCGTCTTCTACCGACTCCTCTCTGGCCTTGCCCCCCAGCCCTCTCTGGGCTCTGTCTCCCAAATATTCCTACAGGTCGCACAAGATCTGCCTGCAACCCTCTTATGGTTAAACTGCCAAAATCAAGACTTTCTGCTCACCTTCACTCCTTCATTCCTCTTTTCTCCCGCCTCTGGAACAAACTCCCTCACTCTCTTCAATCCCACTCCACCCTCCAGGTCTTTAAAACAGCTGTTCACCACCATCTCTTATCCTCCCCCATCCAAAACCTTGATCTTTTCTACCCCCGCTAATTTCGGTCCCCTTGTGTTTTATACTTCTCCCACCCACCCCCCCCCCCCCTTCCCACGCCTCCTGCCCCCAAGCCCTCTCCCTCCCACACTTCTCCCTGCTCTCAAATGTTGTGGTTGTGTGCTTCCCCTTCTCTCCCCATCTTGTCTTCCGCTCCCTCTTTTTGTATATTTTGTTTGTCTGGTTGATTTGTTTGTGAAATAAATGTTAGCTCTTTCACGAGCCTCGATTCAGTATACAAAAAAAAAAGCATAGCAACTACATGTCAGGAACAGATAATATGTTCCCCCTTATAAGGGAACATATATTCTTTTTCTTCTTCTTCTTATTAATATTATCTTCCTCTTCCTCTTCTTCTTCTTCTTATTATTATTAGCAATAGCGGAGTACCTGCCCTATGGGCGATCTTGTTCCAAGCATGCAACATGTTCTTCTGACACATACCTTTATTTGGGCGGTGTATAGGCAACTGACAGCTGCCTCAATCACACCAAAAAATGAAAAAAGAAAACAAAAAAAACTGGGGTTACATTCATGAAGCAAAAGCATGCCTCTGCCACCTGAAGGGGGCGCTACACATTACACATTTACAATGAAAATTTGCATCATTCCCACCCTATTCCCCAAGACCACCGGCAAAGATTAAAAACACCCTTATACACTAACTGGGGTCATCACACGAACATACAAACACACACACACGGACGGACACGATCGAATGCATTACTCCCTGGCGGAAGTAATAAACCTGAAAATCGCAGTCAGAACCATCATTATTTATTTTGTCTGGGAAGCCCATGCGAGGTTTCTTCTTCTTCAGCCTCTCACAACCCTGGGTGAATATGCGATCTTTTAAAAAAAAGTTGGAATTTTGCCAAATCTGTTTGATTAGTTTGATAATATACCTCAACCATTGACAAATCTGGAACTAAGTCTTTATAAGTTCATCAAATACTGACACCGCGAATGACATTCGCTGAGCTAAATAAATGTTGATATCTCTTCTGAGGTAAAAAAAAAAAAAAAAAAGTTTTAAAGCATTATACGTATCAAACGATACATTTTATTAAACGGGGAAACCTAATACACACTTTGGTGGTTTTAAAATGACAGAATATGTCTTTATCAGAAAAAAAAAATGAACATTGAAGACAACGCTGCTAAAAAAAAATACACCGCTCTAACGCATAACCACGAGTTTAAACTACATTTACAACAAATATGAAAACTATTTTCATATGACAATGTTAAATATAGAATATAAAGAAGATAATGTTAAAAAAAAAAAGAGCCCTATCTTCCAATGGTAAAAAATTCCTGGATCCGGAATAATATCCTGAGCTTGACCAAAAACTAATCAATTCTTCCTTATCCCAAGGGCAATCATCCCACCAACTTTCATCCAAATCCGTTCAGAACTTTTCCAGATATCTTGTTCACAAACACACACACGCACACACACACACGGACACGATGCCATACACGAAACAACAACATCAAAACAAACAACAAAAAATTTACCGATTTGAGAGGTTGAACAGTTTACATCACTGGGATCCATGGTTACCAAAACAGGACAGGGAGATGATGTACTATATAAAATGGATAGAAAAAGTGATGGGTACATTCAAGAGACTCGAGTAAATTTAACTCCTGGAAAACCACTCAAAGGAATATAGCACACAACAGGAGTCTCATCTACATCATCCATAACAAATTCATGATCATCTTCTGGCCAGACATGTCTACCAAGAAGGAGGTGGAAAGACTAACAAGGAGGAAAAAACATCAAAAAATAAATCAAAATTTGGAGGTGGAGACGGATTAGGTGTGTACTACTAATGGAGGATGACAACATACCAAAAAGGGCAATATGTAGAGAATCTGACAGGAAGAGAAAGGTTGGTTGGCCAAGTGAGACTTGGCGACGCAACGTCGAGAAGGAAATTACAAAGCTGAATGTCACGGGGAGAGAAATCAGATGGTGGGCCAAAGACCGAAGGATGTGGTGAGAGTTTGATAGAAGCTCCATATGCCATTTGGAACGATTGGATAATAAGCGAGTAAGTAAGCACAATTTTATGGCGCAACATTAATTTCATCCCACAGGGTCAGAGAATTAATCAGCACTGAGTTTGCTAAAAAAAGGAAAACGTCTGGCTGTTGAAAAACTGCCATTGTTGTTGAGAATTGTGCTTGCCAAGAAATTGTCACCACAATGGTCCTTCGTACATACATGACCATCTAGGGGGCACATGTTTTTGCGACAAAGTATTATTTTAACATCTCAGCCAACATTCCTTCAGATATGCCTCCAGGTGTTTCACATTGTGACTTTTTCCTGTTTCTTTCCCCGTTAGCATTAAGAACATTCAAAGTTATGCAACAAACAAACCGTGTAGGATGCCACTGGAGGCCGATATTTCGAGCAACTGCGAACACGCCGGGCTAAGTGTGTTGCATCGCTCACTGTACTTACTTTGAGGGGCCTGGCACAAGTATTTCCCCAGCTAGGAGGAATTGACAGGAATCTTCTGTAGGAATCTTGGAAAGGTGCACCTGCAATTATAAAGACTGTCTATAAAGTCGCTGTGCAAACTTAAACTTTATTAAATCTAGATTTATACTTGAAGCAAACTGATGGGAATATTAAAGCATACTTCATGAATTTTGTCGTTGTTGTTGTTGTTCTTGTTGTTCTTGTTGTTAATATTGTGTTAATGTCTTTTTTTTGTTTTTTTTCAGATGCTGAAACTGCTTGAAGATAGTGACAGTCGAAGAAGAGGTTAACGGTTTGTTATAGCGAGCAGAGCAGATGTACACAACAGCTGTGAGAATAAAATATAGCAGAATTATATAAATTATAGCAGAATATAAAATATATTCAAAATATATAAAAAATATATGATATTATAATATTAAAATATTATAACATTCAAAAATACAAAAGACAAAGGGATATTAAATATATAAATAAAATATATAAATATATAAAATATATATAAATATATAAATATATAAAAAATATAAATATATAATTATAAATATATAAAATATATAAATATATAAAATATATAAATAAAAATATATATTCAAAATATATAATATTCCAAAATATAAAATACAAATAAAATATAGCAGAATCATACTTTGACCCACACTGAACACATATATATATATATATATATTTCTAGCGAGCAGAGCAGATGAACATAACAGCTGTGAGAATAAAATTCACTGCTCATTACAAGAAAGATGCACCATATAGGAACTCATTTAACAAGTAGAACGACACTCGGTAGAGCGTATACCTCCGCCAGGCTGAACGGTTTGTATTTTGTATCCCATTGATAGGTCGGATCTGGATTCGGACCTGAACCAAAATCGAGTTGGCCTGTTCTTGTCATCGAACCAACTCTGGAAATAGAATCCACCGAGTTTTGGCATAACTTGTCCACAACATTTTGAAACATCAAGATATATCGTTTTTGGTCCCATCACTCAATGATGAAGAATCACTTGAAAAGGTCTAAAAAAAAAATCACGTATCCAGAACTGGATCAAGATCTTTATCAAAATCAAATGGATTTGTCTTCGTCACACACCCTGCCTGTCCACCAAGTTTTGTCCATATCTGTCCGCAACCTTCTGGAATATCCTGCTCCCAGACAAACAGACAGACAGAGGTGAAATCATGACCTCCGTCCACCTTCGTTGACATGTCTAAAGGACTTATGAGTAGGTAAATGAACGATAAACCACGATCCGGTAGGACTCTAACCAGCGAGGATAGTGTGGTCGTCGTCCAGGAAGTCGATGTGATGTGCATCTGGTGAACAAAATGTCCCACGATCAACATTGCACGATATTCTCAAATTGGAATTGCATGAACATGATTTCAAGATTCAGGTGGTTCAAATGTTCCAGGAAGTGGATTATTACCATGCAAGGTTAGATTTCTGTCAACAGTACAGATGAAAAATCCACAATTCTCATTGGATTCTTGATGAGGTGACATTTTCTGATGAGGCAACATTCCACATCAGTGGCAAAGTCAACCACCACAATTACCACATTTGGGGCGACAGAAAAACCCCAGGAAGTCGGGCAACATGGAGGAAACTCACCAAAAATCAATGTCTTGTGTGCTCTCAGGAAGTAACACGTGACTTTGTTTTTTTTGGAAGAAGCAGAAGTCAATGGTGAACATTACTTTGCAATGATGCAGACTTCCTTTGTCCTTAACTACATTGATTCAATACTTCAGATAGCACTTTCTTTCAGCAAAGACTGCTCCCAGCCACTTTGCTTTGAATGTGTGACAGTTCTTGAATGATGTCGTCCCAGACAAATGGATCGGTAGATGTGGACCAATTAATTGCATGACCACTTTGTTCACCAGAAGCATTGGACTACTTTTTATGGGGCGATGTTAAAACTGTTGTTCACTTATCGAAACCACATTCATTGGATGAACTGAGGGCTAGCATTGCAAATGCAATTCATGAAACAACTCAGCAGCAACTGGAGAATGTTTTCAATGAATTTGAAAATCGGATTACACTAATAATAATTTCCGTTTTATTATCAAACACCAAACAAAAGTGCGAAGACGAAGGATATTTTATTTACAAAACATTACTGATAAAAATACATGAATTTAAATCAGCTGGAAAAGTAAAAACTGTGAGAAATCATCTATTCAAAAGGTTTAACTGAAGGAAATGAATTAAAATTTAAATAGATATAAATAGTATATAGAAATAAACATATATATATTATACTGTATTGAAATATATATTGTTGTGGATATGAGAATGTTTTTTTTTTGTTGTTGTTGTAGTGTAAATTGTTGTAAAATATCGCCCTCCTTACTCCAGTGTTGTATAAAGGTCAAAGGGCGTTCCCGTAGTTAGTTCCATAAAGCATACATGAAGGACACCATAATATCCCTGTTCAGTAGTTTATTTCCTTATTATGTGTATTAGGGTAAGGCCTTGTCTTCCATTAAGATGACACTCCATTGCACCAAGTGAAATAAGATAGATTCCCTTTCATGCCCCATTCCCACTCCCAAAACTTATATTGCCAACTACAATAGCCGCCATTAAGCATGTGCTCAGCTCGGGGAAGAAGGGCGTGCCCGCCCATCGTCATCAAGGGTGGAGTCAGAGGGCCTGTGCCCACCAATCAGGGCCGAAGTGAGCTCACCGAGGGGCGTGTCCTGAAGGCCGGCGGCTTGATCGCCTGAGGCGCTATAAAAGCGCGCGCGCAAGAACCGAGTGTGTGGTTGGACCAAGCAAGAGAGAAGTGTGTGGTTGGACCAAGCAAGAGAGAAGTGTGTGGTTGGACTGAGCAGGAGTTGAGTACGAGAAGAGTTGAGTTGAGTTGAGAAGAGTTGAGTAAGGGATCCCTGGAAGAGCAGCTTCAGCCACCGCAGCTTCAGCCACAGCAGCTTCAGCCACAGCAGCTTCGGGGCCTTGACGGCAGTTTTTGAGCAGGGCCGCAAAGGAACGGCGGCTGCTAAACACGCCGATCGAGAAAGGGCGGCGGCTGCTAATCCCTGACCCGACCGTGCTGCGGGTCCAGCTGAACCTTCCTCCCCCTCCAGCCATCCACCTCCTGCCATTCCTATCATCATTCCCCGCGTGAGTCTGTCTTTGTTTGTTCTGTCCCTGGGTAATAATTAAGACTGTAGGTAAGCTAATAATTGCACTGTGTCTCTGATTCTTCTGTATATTATTTTATTATCCTTCCTTCTCCTTGGTTACTTTGAGCGTGTAAATAGTAGGAATAAATTTAGTAGTATTTCCAACCTTTTTGTCTTCTTCTTCTTCTTCTTCACATCCGTGTCGCCTTTGTCTTTTCCCTATTGAATACCTGTGGCGCGATCCGGCCAACGTTCGGGAATCGGGTTAGTCGGGGTAACTGTTAGGGCCGCGGGGCCATCCGCTCGGCAAACCAACATCTTATCCGCGGTCCGTAACAATTGGTGTCAGGAGTTGGGATTCGAACCTGGGACTAAATTTATTTAGCCCAAATTTTGGGACACCAATTGTACTATTGGCCGTAACAATTGGTGTCGGGAGCGGGATCGGACCCGAAGCGCGCTTAACGCGCTCAAAATTACGAGCTGCCGAAATTTGTTTTGTTTTAAAAAACCCGAACTTTGAAATCGCGCCATGGCTAGTCAAGGCGATCGGATGCCGGTGGGGGAACTAGAAGAGGGGTTAGGGGTAACCCAGGATCAGAGGGAAGAAATGGAGGAGAGCAAGGAGGAGGTGGTTGAGGAGGTGTCAGGCGCGCAAAATGGCGTCCTCGCGCACGTGGGTGTAGCGGCACCAAATTTAGCGGCGCCCGTGACCGTAGCAGCATTGGTGGATTCGAACCTTTTGCTACAAATGGAGGCCCTCATGCTAAAAATGGAAAACAGAATGAGGTAGGGAATGGCAAGGGACAGAGCCGCATACGAGGTAAGGGAGGCTGAGAAGGAGGCTAACCGCAGGTTGGGCGAGCAGGTCCCAGGGGTGCATGAGGAGGTAACGCGGGTCGAGAAGCGCTGGTTGAGCGAGGTGGAGAAAAGCGCGGGTACAATGACGGGTGTAGAGATCGCGACCCAGGGTTTGGGGCAGCCGGCGACCGCTGAGGTAGAGGGAATTTTATTAAAGCCAGCGGTCGTCGAGGTGAACAAAGAAATTATGGGAATTGAAATTGGAGAGACCGGGGGCTTAGAAAAGCACTCGCGGCAGGGAGGAATGGATTGTGCACAAAGTCTAAGTTCACATCCTGATGCCGTACTTGCTAATCCTTATAAAGATTTGCAGGTGCGCGTAGAGAAGGGAATCCCCCAGGTGAGTCGTGCTGTGTATTGTGCGGGGAGATTTTGCAGGAGGATGTTTGACGACAAGAGAATTGTCGCGCGATTGGGATCGAGGAAGCACCCGGGCGTTGGTGAAGGGTCCCGTGTGAGTGGAAATGGCATGCATGTGAAAAAAAAGTGTGCGTCAAGGGGTGAGCGTGTTACGAAGCGCGAGAGTGATACCGAGTGCGAGCGAGAATGCACGTCGGAGTGTACGTGCGAGGGTGCGTGTGACACGGAGAGTAAGGTGGTGGTGGAACGTGTGCGAGGAAGCACACCTGAGTTGGTGGTAGCGCGAGTGCGAGGGAGCACATCGGAGCGCGGTAGTGGGTGGATGCAAGAGTGCACGCCCATGGTGAGTGTTACGGAGGATGTAACGGAGGAGAGGTGTGGACCGAGGTGTGCGAACGGCGAGTGTGCGCATGAGTGTGTGCGAGAGGTGTGGTGTGTAACAGGGAGTGCGTCGGTGGAATGGACGAAGTGTGTGGGATGCACTGGAGGCGTTGGAACGCCAGGTTTTGTGAGTGTCAAAAGGGTCGCGTGGTGTGAGCCTGCAAGTAAAGCATCGACGTTGACCGGGTTAGCGTTTAGGGCGACGGATAGCCGATGCGAGCACTCGGGGCGCGGTGCGCTTTGTTGGATGCCAGGCCTGGCGCGGATCGATACTGCGTCGCTTCTCTTCGAAGCGTCGTTGCCGATTCGGGCCTGGCCCCGCCCCGCACGGTCGAGTCCGGGCCTTGTCGGGCGAGGCGACAGGTCCGGTTCAAGGGCGAGTGGGAGGAAGCGGAGCGGTGCCTCCTGGCAGGGACGGGGTTCCGACCGGGCGAGCCTCGGTCATCGGGCCCGGGACCGCAAGGTTCCACGCCGAGATGGTGCGTGGAATCTCGGCCCGACCAAACCACCTCCCTTGAACCGAAAGCCGGACGGATTCAACCTGCAGGCGACCAAACCACCCGCGTTCATTGCTCGGCTTTACGAAGCCGAGTTTAATGATGTCATGACGCACCGAGGCTAGGATATAGCGGACTGTGATGATGGTGATACTGATAGTGTTTTTGGATTCGAAATTTAGAAAAGTGAATAGAATTGGCAGTAATTGGAAAAATTTTGTTTGCTGGAATTTGGTGTGCAAAATTGGTAGTGAGAGATACCCGATGTGGTGGTATGGCAACTTTGCCATCTCTCACAGCGGGGGCAAAGGAGCACTGGTCTTATGGGGTTTATGGCAGTGTAAGCTCGCCGAGGGAGGGTTTGGATAATGTGTAGGGACCTAGAAGATGACCTTAGGTAACGTTAAGGTTAGGTAGTGACAATGATACCTGTAGTTGGGACGCAGGTAGATTAGTGTGGATGATAATGACGTGGTATGTGCTTAGTTTAAAGGGAAGACGGGGAGCACTAAGTTAGCAGGGCAATAGGTAGATTAGATGATGCCGTGTGTATGAGGAACAGGTGTGATTGCACAGGTGTGCAACTGAACAGGTGGATGGAGCAGAGTATGGATGAAAGTGATGGTGATGTGAGTTGTATTGACCAAATGGTCCAGGAAGGAAGGAGGGTGCAGGTGGCACCAGGTAAGAGTGCACAGGTGTGCAACAACAGGTGTATGGAGAATGGTTGTGTGGAATACATTGAGTGTGGAGTATATGGAGTATTGGAATGGATGGTCGTGGAGTGAGTATGATGGAAACTATGGAGTGGAGTGGATGGTGCGAAGGTGTGAATGGGGGAAGAGTGGACCCCCATCACGAATACCCGGGGAGGGTAGTGTAAGTGTTAGGAAGAGGGTATAGGTAAATTGTGGTTGGATATTGGCATCTGTGGTGCGGGTGGAAGAATGGTGATTGGATGGGTGCATTAGTGTTGTGGAAATGGCTGGGCGTGTAGCCTGTTAGTGTGTGTAGTTGGTTTGGGCACTCCACCACTGTGAGGATGTCGGCCAGGTGAGGCCGCAGGTGGGCTCTGGGAGCCGGTAGTTGTGGATGGGGCCCGAGGATCCGGAGGACGGACCCGGGTAGCCCAGTGCCAGAGGGCACCGAGTGGGGTGACAGAGCCAGGAGGGGCCTTCCCCAGTAGATAGGTTAGGTTAAGGAGCAGGTAAGCTCGGGTGGCAACTACAGTGGTGGAGGTGTGCAGGTGGGTAGACCTGCTGGTAGAGCTGCACGACCCAGCCCAGAAATTGTGCAAGGGCACCGGGAGATGAATCGGGGGAGTGAGACCCCAAATTGAGAAGCACCACAGTTTGGTCAATGGGAATTTGGTTTTTAAAACCACATAAGAGTAAGATTGCCAATGGTTTGGCAGGGAAAGACCCCGGGTAGTGTAAAAGTGTGTTAGTCATTTAGAGGATAGCTAGGATTGAAGTCTCCTCGCACCATCTGCATCCACTCACCTGAGATGACGTACCTCCACACCATGCCAGGTTGGTTTAATTATTTTTATGTGCAAATGTTTTGGATTGTGAGACGCATCATGATGTGGGTGTGACATTGTGCTTGATGTTCCATCTTTTCCTCCTTATGAGGATTGATGATGAATTGATGATGGCAAATTTTGGATAGAGGGATTGTGGAGACGAATTTGGTATAAGGGAAATATGGGAAGACGTGACATTAGCGACGAATTTGTAATGTGTAGATTTTGTACATATGGGGTAAGGGCAAGGGTAGTGTAGGTGACAGGGGGGGGTGACGTACGGAAGGGACGAGCTTTCTCACTTCGCTCTCCGTACGCACTTCGCCTTGCATTGCCTTTGTTGATGTGTACCCTTGTGACCTTACCCCTGGCTCATCTGTCTTCCCCCCTTTGTCTCCCACATGAGGACCTGAGCGCCACTGGGCGCCGAGGGGAGCGTGCGTGAGTCCGCCATTGTGCGCCCGGAACTCCCAGAACCAGCTGTCTGCATCAATGCACCACATTATGGACCACATGTCTGTGGCCGAGCACCACTTATGGACCCCATGGGTTGGGGCAGGGCCCCTCTGCTGGAACCCGCCATGAGGGCCCGAAATCTTGCTGGCGGACCTTGGCCACAGGGCACCGATGCCCCACAGGTGAACCACACGTAGTCGGCCCTGTGGGCCATAAATAAAGAAATAAAAAACGGACACGTTAGGTGCATTTTATTGCAAATAGGCCGCCAGCAAAGGAAAAAGACAACAACTGGAAGAAATAATAATAGCCAGCGGAGGGAGCTGAAGAGCAAGAGACCACCTGCAGGGTTAGGGGTTGTTGATTTTATTTTTATTATTGAACATTGATGAACTGTGGTGACTGCACCGATTGGTGCTTGAAGGTGAATTGGTGCGTTTTGGGTGCTTTAATGGTGCGTCGATGCAGAGCAGACTGTCCCCCCCCCCCCCACCCCCCCCAGAAAGAACAATCACAGGTCCTGGGTTGCGTTTTGTAAATAAAAGTAGCGTCAATTGTAAATAATGCTCCCCACCGTCAGTGTGTAGTTTGAAGACCATTCCGCAATTCGGTTAACTGTGGGTGTGAGTCTGTTAGGCAGGGTGCAATGGAGCAGCGGGACATATTTATCTATGTTTTAAAACTGTCGCACTCAGGGTCAGGTTAAAAGTAGAGGGAATTACACCTACGTGTCACACTAAATTAAAGTTGTAGGCCCGGGTAGTGCCTAAGAGGAGGAGGGTGCAGTGTTGCGGATATGAGGATTGCATTTTTTTGATTGTGTGCATTGTATTGTGGTAAATTGTTGTGTAACATTGGTTGGATATGGCCCCTCCTGCCTCCAGAGTTGTGTAAAGGTAAAAAGGGCGTCCCGGTAGTTAATTCCATGAAACACCACATTGCAGGACACTAAAAGACCCTTGTTCAGTAGCTTATATCTTTATTATGTGTTTTAGAGTAAGGCCTTGTCTTCCAGTAACATGACACTCCATTGCACCAAGTAAAAGAAATAGATTCCCTTCATTCCCATTCCCAAAAACCTCCATTTCCCCCTTTCGTCATTGCCAAGCCTCGATTGCCAATTACATCCCCTCCAATTGCCGCCATTGACCACGAGGCAGGGTTGGGGAAGAAAGGCGGGTCCCCACCTCGTCCTAGAGGGGAGGAGTGAGTCAGCCCCACTCAACCAACCACGAACAAGGGGTTGGACTTCGAGGGGGTGTGGAAAGGAACAGCAAGGAGGTTCGCGAAGGTTGAGGGGCGGGGCCTATATAACCTGCAGCGGGACGTTCCCTGAGGAGAGAAGTGAGAGGAAGGAAATACGAGCTGAGCTGCGTGGAGAGGTACACGACAAAGAAAGGGTCCAAGAGAGAGCTGGGTTGGGAGGTCCAAAAGAGAGAAAGAAGATACACCAGAGATACGGCAGATGAGTCCAGCCCCGTTTCAACCAGCCACGTGAAGCCCTGACGGGGCAGCGAGTGACCCTGCCGGTGTGCGCTGTAAAGCCGAATACAAGGAGCTGCCGGCGTGCGCTGTAAAGCCGGATACAAGGAGCTGCCGGCTCCCCGCTTCCCGCCCGGAGTGGACCCGCTCGCTGTGCCCTGTGATCCCACCTGCTCATCCCTCCAAACGATTCCTACCCTTCCATCCATTTGCGTACGTGAGTTTGTTTTGTTTGTGCTGTCCTGGGTAGTAAACTAAGTCTGTATAAGCTAGTAATTTTCACTGTGTCACCTGCGTTTTCAAGTCACCTGTAAATAATCGTGACTGCTCTTTTTGCTTATGTGTGTGTAAATAATAAACCCCGTTACTCTTCTGTACGTCTTCTTCTTCTTCCTCTTTGCATTCGTCGTCTTAGTCTTTTCCACATTGAATATCTGTGGCGCGATATGGCCAACGTTTGGGTGAATCGGGTTTAGTCGGGGAACAACTGTTCGGCCGCGGTTCCTTCGCTCGGCAAACAACATCCTTATCCGCGGACCGTAACAATATATATATATATATTGTTACGGATTCGTCACTTCCATCTTTGTGGTTTTCATCCACTGGAAGCATTTTTAGTTTCATATACTATTATTGTTACAGTTTGAGTGTGAAATGGAGATAACTGTCTTCAAAGGTAAAAATTAGTGTTTCAAAAGAAAAACGAAATGGATTCGGGAGAAACCGGAAGAGGAGGAAGAAGAGGCTCCAGCGGTTCTCCGCTTGGGAACTGCTGCTCGTTCATGTCAGCGTCATTGTCTGGTGAACCGAAGGTGTGAATTCCCAGTCGCCTTTTGGGTGAACTTTTACCTGACCGACGTCGGCCCGACCTCACCCAGCGGCTCTTCTGCAGCGTTGACTGTCAGCCGTCCTGGGTTCATGTCTCAGTACGACCTTTTTTCTTGTGATCACAGGAGCGTGGATCGACTTTGGCCTGGTGTTGTGACAGTGACTTTGGGGGTGTTACAGTTCGCTCACGTGGAGTACCGTGAGTTATTGAGTTAAGAAACTGGTGGTACCATCATAGGAATTATATGGTGTTTGCTGTGCAATTGAGGTTTTCTTGTACTTTCCCAAGTTGTTATTATTGTGCAATATTAATACAATACTTGGTTTTTGGTATCGATTGATTGGTGTGGTTTCACCATTGGTCATTGGCACACATAATAGCACATCTTTCTGCCGTGACTCCTTTCGGGGCTCGGAGGTACACCGTGACCAGGGTTTGGCGAGGAGCATGTAACAATATATGTATGTATGTATGTATGTATGTGTATGTATGTATGTATATATATATATATATATATGTATGTATGTATGTATGTATGTATGTATGTATGTATATATATATATATATATATATATATATATATATATATATACTGTATATATATATATATATATATATATATATATATATATATATATATATATATATATATATATATATTATATAGAAGTAGATATAGATATTATACATAAATATATACAGATATTATAAATAAATAGATATAGATATTAATTATAGAACCACCTTTGGAGGACATTGTTCCCCGCAGAGCACGGGTTGGCCTTTTTCGCCTTTTTAAAGCAATGTTTTGTTTTTTATGGCTTTTTACATCCAGGTTGGCTTCCAAACCACATGACCGATGACGTTTTCGTGATAAACTTTTAATCGCCATGCCGAGTCGATCACACACGTAAAGTTTTGATTCAATCACTCAGGTGGTTTGGGAGAAGATATATATTTTTTTCAGGTTTTATGTTAAATCCAAAATGTCTGCCAAAACATGTGACCTATGATGTCATAAATTTAATATTTCAATAAAAATGGGTCATTGATCATGTGCAATGTGCATGCAGTTTCAGATTTTATAGGATAAGGCATTTGATTAAAAAATTTATGGCTGGTATACCACTTCACTGATTATGTAATCATTATCATGCTTTTGTTCCTCATTGGGAGTACTTGACAATGTGACAAGTTTCAAATTTTTCCAATGAGCGGTTTCCGAGACTATGACAATGGCTGCCATACCATGTGACCTATGATATCGCAATTATGATAAAACATTCTACATGGGTGTCAATCCTACCCTCAAAGTTTTGTCTCAATTGGACATGTGGTTGCTGAGAAAAACGAGGCTTAGCCCATACGGACGGATGGCCAGACAACCTGAAAGCATAATGCCTCTGGCCACCTTCAGGGGCAGAGGCATAAAAAGGTCAGTTCTGGAATATTGATGTTGCAGAACTTGGCAGTCATAATATTGGACAGGTCACCAGAATGTTGTTCACCAGAACCATTGGACTAAAAAGTAGTCCAATGGTTCTAGTGACAAAGGATCGCAATTGGTCCACATCTACCGTCCACTTGTCTGGGAAGACGTCATTCAAGAAGTGAATCTTGGACTGGGCCTCTTGGACAATTTAGCTCCTGTATAAGTCCTGACAATCGCTAAAGAGACCTGCAATACAGGCAGAAAGATCGTAGGCGAGAGCAAGGACGGTCTACGCCTCCAGCCTTAAGAGCTGAAAACATTAAATGAGAAGCATCTGCTGGATTAATTGAGTATTGGCCTCGGGGAATGGAGCAATGAGGTATTACTCGGCAATAAAGAGTGTAGCTCTGCGTATGTGTGCACATGAGTGTTTAGGCTCAGCATTTAATCCCATCACATGTATATATCCGTATTGGTGTGCCGGCATCTTTCATGTTTTCTATCCCTTTCCCGGCTTGCATGAATGAAAGATTATTTTTCTGAGGCATCTGCTTTCCCATTTTAACCATAAAGCAGGAAAGGCAACTTGAGAGATTTTCCTATGAACTCCTGTGCAGGCAGCTATGTCAAGTCCTCGATTGTCAAAAGGAAACTTGTCACATCACATCACTTGTGTGTTTCAGTAGTCATAGACATCATGGGTAAGAAATTGTTGGTTCGACAGAGATTGTTGGGAATTTCACTGAGGTTACAGCATTTTGGCTTCATTGATACCGCATTCATCCTACAAGGATGCACGATGAAAATTTAATGCTGATCACATTTATAATCAACATTTTGTGAAATTTGATTTTGGTTTCACTTTAATTTGCTTTCCCCAGTGTTTGGGGGGTCTTCTTATGGTCTTGTGGTGTGGTCTTCTTAATTTGTCATGGTCTGTCATGTGGTCTTCTTAATTTGAGGCATGCTTTGCTTCATTTTTATTTTATCCGTCTATTTTTCACTTTAACTCCTTCCTTTACGCACTGTGTTTATCCGTGCCCTGCCTTCTAAATTTTGGGACTCCTTCTTCTTTACCCATGGCTTTTATTTATACCTCATCCTCTAAATTCTGAGTATCAGGCGAGGAAACAGGACATACAATTTTTAAAAGCTTTGCGATGACAGCAAAGGTTGGGATGAAACCACTGTCAAGCAAGTCGATAAGTAGATAATCAACATCTTCAAGTAGATAATCAACAAACTTCAAGTGGAAACTCTAACCGGAATGCGACCGAATCTTGCTAGTTACATGGGCCTCTTGATTCGAGGGAATTTTTTTTATTGCAAATAAACTACAAAACAATCTTGTATCTTTATCCTGTGTTAGATCAGGTCACTAACTTGACTTTAAGAGATCACACTATTGAACGTAACTGGCATTTTCAACTGTTCCCTATGGAAATATATGACCTTGACCAAAGTAAATGCAAAATTCAATTTGAGATCTCATGTCACAAAGTCTTACGCCGCTATATTTTTTCCCTGTGCTAATGCATCTTGATTGATGTGCCTTCAGTTTGAGGAAAAGCAGTATGACTTTTCTTTAGTGAGTTACACAAATGTGATATCCATCTCGCCCTCGCTCCTGCTGGAATTAATTAAGCAAATATTGCAACGTCAAATGTCTCGCTCCCTTGTCCTTGAGCAAAAGTGTCACCTACTATAAGCTGTCCATGAAATCCATATCCTAAATTCCTTCTGAGATCCTAAATGCGTCATCTGTTCGTTTTGTGCGATTTCAAAACTGGTCTTGTCCTTTTTTTATGGGTAAACACGTTTCTTTAAGAATGTTTGTAATAATGTGGATAAAGTACAATATCGACATGAACCCAATGTTGCAGTGCCATATAGTATTTTTTAATCGGTTTATAGTTTTGAAAATGCTTTAAGTATGAAAACTGCAATGAAGATCAATATCGGAATGCAAACAGCATCGTAATGTGAAATGATGGTCTTGTCAAAAACATTAAGGGTTAAGATAATTTTGTAACATTTTCCTGGATTATTGTTACTGCAGTAAATGTGATAATGTTATTATTTCAACTGGTAATCGCTGGTTGTTTGAAAATACAATTGTAATCACCTGTTTGTAAAAAGAGAATTATAACAGCCTTCTGTGACATTTTAATACCAGACTAAACACATGGAGCATTTCAAAGGGCAGAACAAAGAAAGCGGATTGTTTTGGGGAGATCTTGAGATCACTAGGCTGTAAAGTTTTAGTGGAGCCCCATCAATCCATTTTGTCCACCAACTCTTCCAAGACACTGGATTTTAAGGCTCCAAGGGGATTTCTTGTAAGTTACGTGATGTAGCAGTGCGTGTGCGCAGCCTTACAACTTAAATGTTCTCCGCCCCCCCCCCCCCCCCCTTTTAGCTGTTCCCTTGCTTTCTTTTAATGTATGGCCTGACATGCAGTGCTTCAAAAGGTCTGCACTAGTAATGATTTGTTTGAACATCTAGTCTCTCTATTCTCGAGCGTGATAAAACAGAGGCTTCCACTCCTTTGTCCCTCGTTTGCCTCATGCGTCTGTACCTACAGTCATTCAAGAAGATCTCCCATTATTTTTTGTTTCCCCATATCTTATCCTGTAGCTTATCGACTTGCATGTTGATGGCGTTGGCATTGATTGTTTGTCTGTTTAGTTTTTCCCTTGTTTGACAGTTGTCTTACACCCTGTTGTCAGTTTGCTGAACTTGCTCCCACTGTTTGCTGGTGATCTGCAAATAACCAACGAAAAAAGAGTTTTAAGCAATTTATTTGTATACTCCATGAGCCTGCAATTTCTGTTGGCACTGCACCAGAGTGAAAGTTTCTTAGGTGAATTCAAATCCAGCAGCAATGCAATTCCAAACAGGCCAGCTTGAAGACAAACACACTGTTGTTGACTTGTCCTGCCGTTCTGACGTGGATGGCACTGTCGTGCTGTTTGGCATCTCAGTTGGTTATGTTCTGGATGGGCTGATTTTGCAAAACATTTTCCAACTATTTTTTAACTGTTCACTTGATATTCTATGTATATACCGAATGTACCACTTATCTATAAATTATATGCATCTTGTTTCAAACTTTGAGTCTATAAATCTTTTTTTGTGGGTAAATTAATAGTATTATTAGGATTGTCGGAGGCCCCCGGGAGATACATAGCAACACATAAGGGATCCCTGATGTAGTTATATCTGTAGTAATTTTCTTTAAATAAATTACCTCTCCCCTCATATTATCGGAAAGAGAAATGCATTGTGTTTGTGTAGAAAGATTTGAACCAAACCACTTACCACTTTGTGATTCTTCATCAACGAAATCATCTTCCTTTCCTTTTTTTCTTATTTTTCTCCCTACAGTGCATTCAGAAAGTATTCAGACCCCTTCACTGTTTTCACATTTTGTTATATTGCAGCCTTATGCTAAAATTGTATAGGTTCATTTTTTGCCTCATCTATCTACACTCAAAACCCCATGATGACAAAGAGAAAACAGGCTTTTAGAAAGTTTTGCAAATTTATTAAAAAGAAAAAATTGAAATATCACATTGACATAAGTATTCAGACCCTTTGCTATGACACTTGAAATCTAGCTCAGGTGCCTCCCATTTATCTTGATCATCTTTGAGACATTTCTACACCTTGATTGGAGTCCACTTGTGGTAAATTCAATTGATTGGACATGATTTGGAAAGGCACACCTGTCGAAATAAGGTCTCACAGCTAACAATGCATATCAGAGCAAAAACAAAGCCATGAGGTCGAAGGAACCGCCTGCAGAGCTCAGAGACAGGATTGTGTCGAGGCACAGATCTGGGGAAGGCTACAAAAATATTTCTGCTGCATTGAAGTTTCCCAAGAGCACAGTGGCCTACATAATTCTTAAATGGAAGAAGTTTGGAACAACCAGGACTCTTCCTAGAGCTGGCTGCCTGGCCAAACTGAGCAATCGGGGGAAAGGGTCTTGGTAAGAGAGGTGACCAAGAACCCGATGGTCACTCTGGCTGAGCTCCAGAGATCCTGTGTAGAGATGGGAGGAACTTCCAGAAGGACAACCATCACTGCAACACTCCACCGATCTGGGCTTTATGGCAGAATGGCCTGACAGAAGCCAAACAGTTCAATCTTGGTTTCATCACACCACAGAATCTTGTTTCTCACAGTCTGAGAGTCCTTTAGGTGCTTTTTTGCAAACTCCAAGCCGGCTTTCATGTGTCTTTCACTGAGGAGAGCCTTTTCTCCCACCTCTGGAACAAACTCCCCCACTCCCTTCAATCCCACTCCTCCCTCCAGGTTTTTAAAACAGCTGTTCACCACCATCTTTTGTCTTCCCCCATCCAAAACCGTGATCTCTTCTACCCCCGTTAATTCACCCCAGGTCCACTTTGTTTTTTTTTGAAATATCGACTTCGTTCTTTCCTGGAAGTTCTAGCAGTGTCCATGTGTTTTATACCTTTCCCACCCCGCTCCCCTGCCTTCCCATGCCTCCTCCCCCCAAGCTCTATCCCTCCCACGGATCTTCCGTTGTCCCTGTACTCTGCTGTTGTACTTGTGTGCTTCCCTCTCTCTCCCCATCTTGTCTCCCGCTCCCCCTTTATTGTATGTTTTGTGTGTCCGTTTGTCCTTTTTTGTGATTGATGTTGGCTCTTTCACGAGCCTCGATCTTGTATTCCAAAAAAAAAAAAAAAAGTAAAGATTAGTCCCCCTTTCCAGTGTGTCGTAATTAAAGTAGATATGCGTTGAGTTTAGGCAGGATTCCAAACCTTCACATGGTGGAACGAAGACGTGGTGATGTGCAGGGTGGTGTGCCTTAGAATACAGTCCACGTGATCAACCGCAGCTGTGGTGGGCGTGGCTCACAGAAAAGCCCACGTTACCAACAGGTAAACCAATGGGAGGGCATATATACGTCACCAGCAAAGCTCCAATGACATCTTGAACACGCGAACGCCCATTGAGAGATCGTGAACACGTAAGGAACCAATCAGGTCATGCACCCTTCCCCCGCAACTGGCCAATGTCATCTCAGCCAGTGGGAGGCTGTGGAACTTTCTGGAAAGCCTTTAGGGCCCCGATATAAACCGAGGTCGATAGCAGTTCGACCTACCTGTCTCCCTGTCTGTCTGTCTGTCTCTGTCTCTCTCTCTCTCTCTCTCTCTCTCTCTCTCTCTCTCTCTCTCTCTCTCTCTCTCTCGCGCCCCCTGCTGGTCGTTTGTATGCTGGTTGTACTGTCATGGCGTCTGCTTGTGGAGGCCTGTGAGTGCTCTGTGTTGTTGCTCCATCCCCCCCTCCCCCCTCCCGTTTTCCCCCCTCTGTGTCCTTGTACCTGTTCGTGGAGTCTTCCTGGTGATTCCCATATACGTTGAGACGGGAGAGAGAGCCGGAGAGCACAGGGTGATCGCTGGTAAGGGTTCGCCGTTTTTGGGCGTCGCCCGATCGGTGTTTGCTCCTTCATCTTAAACCTCTATTTCCTTTTTTTCCTTTCGTTTATCCTTCCTTCAGTTTGTTTTGTTGCCTCCCTTTTCCGAAGTTAGGGAAATCGGAGAGGTCTGATTGCTTCCCATTCCCGGAGTTCGGGTAGGGAAGATTGTATTATATATTCACCCTCCCCGAGTTGGGGAGGGGTTGTAAGTGCAGCTGTTCCAGAATGGCAGCTGCACTATCTCGATTTACGGCCTTTCAGAGCCTGACCCGTAAGCACGGGTTCTTTTGTGTACCTCCGGAACGTGAGGTTAGTGTCGAGGACGTTGTCCTCGCAACTGGTCGTGTTGTCGGGATCGACAAGGTTGTTGCCGCTTCGCGGATGAACAAGCGGATCGTTATTTTTTTGTCCGACGTGGATTGTGTCCCACAAATTGTCGAACAGGGTTTGACAATCGATCCAGATTTATTTGTAATGATTTCCCCACTAGATAGCCCAGCGATAAAAGTCGTGATATCAAATTGCCCCCCATTTGTATCCGACGATGTACTAATTAAAGAGTTGTCCCGATACGGTACCATCGTGTCTCGTATCTCCATGATTCCCTTTGGGTCATGAAACAACGATTTAAGGCACGTGGTTTCATTCCGGCGGCAAGTGTTTATGATTTTAAAAAATTCCCAGAAGGATTTAAACCTTATAATAAAATTAAAACATCAACAGAACGAATATACAGTGTACGTGTCCACCAACGTTCTAAAATGTTTTGGCTGCGGACAATTTGGGCATGTTAAGCATGACTGCCCCCGAAAAGAGAATTCTCCACAAGTGCAACCTCCCCTCTGAACCGGGAATAAGCAACCCCCCCACCTTCCCACCACCGGTCCAAACCCTTCCACCACTGACCCAAGCCTTCCCACCACCGAACCAAGCCCTCCCGCCGCCGAACCAAGCCCTCCCACCACCGACCCGAACCTTCCCACCATCGACCCAAGCCTTACCACCACTGATCCCAATCTGTCCACCACCGACCCAAGCCCTCTTACCACCAATCCAAACCCCCCCGCCGTACCCCCTTCCCCTCCCCTTGAAACAGGGGCCCCTCCCTCTACTGAAGGATCTAATTGCAGCCATCTCCTGTTAACTATAGATCTCACCCCCCAGGCGACATCGTCCAATCACAGCTTGTTGCCTGCTATAACTGATCCTACCTCTCCCGCCGTGGTAGCCGATGGGAATCCCCTCCCGATGATCACGTCCTCCCTCCCCCCCCCCTCCCCCCAAACCCTTGCAATCTCTTCCCACTAACCAGGACGAGTTTCAATTAGTCTGCCCAAAAGGAAAAAGACATCTGCAAACAACAGATGAAAACGGTCATCTCTTTAAAAAACCTACAACTGAAAACCGACAGCCCCCCCTCTCTGGCCTAGATTTGTCCCTCGTCACAGAAAATCGTTTCTCGGTATTGGAGGACATAGATGTGGATGAATCCTCGCCCTTGTCTACTGACCTAGAAACTGATATGGTTGAACCGCAAAAATTAGTACCCCCCCCCCTGCTCCCCTGAAGATGCCCTCCCCGTCCCCCCCCTCTATGGACTATGCCCCATCCGATAACGTGGAGGGATGTGATGACGGTGAGGAGATAAATGATGAAAACCAGTGTGACACACCATCTGAGCCATCTGATATAGATGACTCTGTTAGTGAATGTGGTAGCCTCAAGGAAGAAGAAATCCCTCCAATCCCTCCCTCCGAGATAAAAAGGTTTCTTAAGGACACATTCCGAAAAAGGAATGTTGTAATAGAAACCTTTTTTCCGGAGCTACCTGATTTTATACATTCCGCTAGACTGATGGTAAAACGGCCCCACGTTTTTAATTTCAATTCCTCCCAACGTCACCGTTTAAAGAAGTGGTCGCAAAAAGCTAAGAATGAACTGCTATCAAAAAATTGAGTGGTGGTCACTCCTCCTTATAGCTGTAATGAGTTTTTCCATTTGTAGCTTGAATATTAACGGAGGATGTAGCTCTGTCCGCAAAGTTCAAGTAAGGGATTTTTTATTACAGAAGAAAGTTGACATTGCCCTCTTACAAGAGACCCATGCCAACGACTACTGTGTCGCAGAGTGGTGTAGGCTCTTCCCCGGCCTGTCCTTCTTTAGTAACGGTGACTCCCGCAAAGGCGGTGTCGCAATAATTCTTAGCCCCTCCTTTTCGCCTTCATCGCTTAAATTCGACGAAATACACAAGGGATCCCTAGCATCCCTAGAATTCCACTACTGTGGAAAATTCTATACTATTTTTAATATCTATGCCCCAAGTACGCCTGTAGCTCGGCGAGTTTTTTTTAATGACCTTGGGACACACCTAACGTCCCTCGACAGCCAAAACGCCCTAAAAAACCGAGACAATCATGTTTGTATTGGTGGAGATTTTAACTGCACCCTTCAACCCCAACTAGACAGGAACAGTGCAGAGCCCCATCCTGCCTCCACAATCCCTCTCACCAAATTTTTAAAACAAATGAATTTGACAGATATATGGCGGGTACAGCACCCAT
The DNA here is from genome assembly GCF_964187855.1 of Myxine glutinosa. NCBI lineage: Eukaryota > Metazoa > Chordata > Myxini > Myxiniformes > Myxinidae > Myxine > Myxine glutinosa. The sequence goes on from NC_136268.1 coordinate 43,829,311, forward strand.
CAATCAGGCAATACACATGGTGTCGATGCATTCAGGGTAATATTGTACTTGCTCGCTTGGACAAGTTTTATATTAATCCTCCACTTGAACGCCTCGTTCTGTCATCCAAAATTTGCCCATCAGGATTCTCGGACCACAGCGCAACATTTCTCAAAATTTCTGCCCCCTGCCCGAAACACAAGAGTGCTTTTTGGAAATTTAATAACAACTTACTTGATGATAGTACCTTTAAGGACATTTTTCCAGAAATTTGGAATATTCTGGTTGCCTCCCAAGGGAATTTCTCAAACCTCAGACAATGGTGGGATAATGCCAAAACGCACATCAGACTATTCTGCCAACAATATCGTGCGTATGGTGTTCAAGAGGAAAGAAAAACCACAACCTTACTTGAAAATGAAATCCTGGAATTACAGGAACAGCTTCAGGGAACCGCAAGTGTGAGCTACCAGGGAATGAGGCAACAAATCCATGGAAAAACGGCCTTACTGAATTCCATATCCGAAAGGCGAGCACAAAATGCTTTATTGCGCCTGAAGATGAGGTACATACACGACCTTGATGCTCCAACCAAATTCTTCTTCAGCCTTAAAAGGGGGGCCTCTTCGTCAATGATTACACGCTTGCTCCATGATGGGGAACTCCTTTATGAAGATGGCAGAATCAGGGAATGTGCCCGGAAACATTTTAAACAACGGTTTATGCGGCATGACATTAACCAGGATGCAATATCGGAACTTGTTTCTAACCTTCCAACATTGGCGGAGGATCAGAAGCAGCAGTTGGAGGATCCTCTTAGGTTACCTGAGCTCACCGCTGCCTTGAAGGCCTTAGAACCTGATAAAGCCCCTGGACTGGATGGGCTGACAAGTGAATTTTTCCAGTTTTTTTGGGACACCATTGGACCTCACCTACTGCGGGTATTGAATGAATGTTTAGAGGATGGACAACTGCCGTGGAGTTGCCGGAGAGCAGTCACCACCTTAATTCCTAAGAAAGCGGACACTCAACTTATAGAGAACTGGCGTCCTATTTCTGTTTTATGTACGGATTATAAAATTTTAGCCAAAGCCTTGTCTAATCGAATGAAACCTTTTATGAATGTACTAATAGGAGAACATCAATCCTTTTGTATTCCTGGACGTACTATTTTTAATAATATCTTTCTTATCCGTGATACCATTCGGTTTTGTAACAATTTTAATATGAATGTTGGTCTGTTTTTTATTGACCAAGGAAAAGCCTTTGACTGTATTGACCACATGTACCTTTTTAGAGTTTTAGAGAATTTTGGGTTTGGACCTATTTTTATCTCGTACGTTAAACTTTTGTATTGTAATATATCCAGTGTTCTTAAAATTAATCAAGTATTGTGTAGCCCCATTGCTGTACAACGGGGAGTACGGCAAGGTTGCCCGCTATCTGGACTTTTATACTCTCTTGCCATCGAACCTCTTCTGCTCCAATTACGTACGCACATTTCTGGCTTCACTGGATCAATTCTTACCACACCGCTAAAAGTCTCTGCCTATGCAGATGATGTCTGTATTTATATAAAAAATAGTGCTGACGTCACTGCGGTGGCTCAAGCACTAAAAACATATTGTCAGGCTTGTTCAGGCCAGGTAAACTGGAAGAAGAGTGAAGCCCTTTGGATAGGACCTGGAGATTGCCCGCCAATTGTCCTACCAGGAGGAGTGAACTGGCAGAAAAGTGGCATTAAATACCTCGGTATTTTCCTCGGAGACAACACCTTTGAGCAACAGAACTGGGTGGGATTACCGGACAAGGTAATGGCAAAACTGGCCCGCTGGAAAGGACTTCTTTTTCAACTTTCGTACCGCGGAAGAACTCTCGTCATTAACAATCTTGTCGCCTCTATGCTATGGCATAAGATGATATGCCTACAACCGCCCAGGAGCCTTCTTATTACACTGCAAAAGAGCATTGTCGACTTTTTCTGGAGCGGGAAACACTGGCTCCAACCCCCCGTGGCATACTTACCACTCACTGAAGGTGGCCAAGGTCTTATTGATATCCGCAGCCGGATTATGGTCTTCCGGCTTCATATCGTGCGCCAACTTGTATATGGAGATGAAGCCCTACTCTGGAGGCCTCTGGCTAACTGCATATTACAGCTTACATGCAAGCTGGGTTACGACCGAGAACTTTTCTTGATGAACCCTCATCAAATCGATTCATCCTTGCTGCCCACCTTTTACCAAGGGGTGATGAACGCCTGGCAAGCCCTGTCCTTTTCCCGTGAAATGGCAACATACAACATGGAAATGTTGATGAATGAGCCCCTATGCTACAACCCCTTCCTGGAAAACAGCTTGAATAATAGGGGACTCGTTCAACGCTTTGTTGATGCCAAGCTGCTGCGAGTGAAAGACCTCATGACAGAGTCTGGGAGCTACCGGCTGAGTGCTGCCGCTGTGGCACAAAAAACCGGAATAAAATCTGTCAGGATCATCTCTCGGTTCCTTCAAGGGATATCCACAACGTATCGTAATACCTGCGAGGAACTTGGCCCTTCCCCCGAGGAAACAGCGGGTGACTTCCCCAAACTCCTAGTCTTCAGCCCGCCACTTAATCTGTCCCCTGGCCTGAACAGCCCTGATGATACTGCATTATCCCTTCCCGCCTTTCCAAAGAAAACTTTGTACAACGCGTACGTTAAAATTTTATACGCAAAAACATTTTCTGGGCACCCGAGGCTTCGATGGCGGGATGTTTTACCCCCAATACCCCCCAATTGCCCCAATTGGCGAAGTTTTTATCTTTTGCCTACTCCAAAGTATGTTGGAGATATTCAATGGAAACTTGTACACTGGATTTTACCTTATAATGTTTTACTGAACCGGTTTTCTACTGCTAACTCTAATCTATGCCCTTTCTGTGCATCCATTGAAACCCTACCGCATATATACCTTGAGTGTGAACGATTGCAACCTCTTTTTACATTCCTTCAGGAACGCTTTGTGAAGCTTGGTTCCCTCTTCAATCACAATGTTTTTATTTATGGTGTTTTAGGACCGTCTTCCCTTAGAAATGTGGTTTTAATGAATTTTTTAATTGGCCAGGCCAAGTTTGCAATTTATAAATCCAGAAAGAAAAAAATGGGAAACGCTTCTGACTCGTCATATGATGTACTGCTCACCTTTAAGGCTCTTGTAAATGCAAGACTAAAGCTAGAGTACCGGTTTTTTAAAATGAACAAGAATTTAACATGTTTTAAAGAAAAGTGGGTTTTTAATGATGTCATATGCACACTTGATGATGATGATTTGATAATAATTTTTCCTTGAGACCATTTTTATTGTGCTTTGTTTCTTTATGACTGAACATTACTGATTTTTTGTACTCTGGTAATAAAAGGAAGAAACAGTCAGTCTCTCTCTCTCTCTCTCTCTGTCGCCACCTATCGGCTGGCGGTGCGTTGGGTGTGGCGTCATGGCGGCTGTGAGCAACTGCTCTGTGCTTTGGTGAGGCCGTTGCGTTTTTCCCCTCCCCTCCCCTGCCCCCTTCCCTCTCCTTCTCCATCCTGTGTGCTTCGGCATTGTGTTTTCATCCGTTCTGCACCCTTGTCTTCGAGAGAGAGAGGATTGAGAGCGGGCCCTTGTTGGGTGCGGCCTACTGGCTTTGACGGCGCTTTGTAAGCCATTTTTGTGCTTAGAACGCACGTTTTTTATTTACTTTAGCTCGATTATTTAGGTTTGATACCCTCTTGTCCGGTACGGACAAGGGGGGGGGGGGGGGGGGGGAATTTGATCTGTTTGTTGGTGTTCGACAAACATTGGGTTCTCTCGGTTCTTGGCTACGAACTTTTATTTGGTCGAGTTAGAATGGCGGGCGAACGTTTCCGCATTGATACGTACGAATCGCTAACTCGTAAACACGGGCTAGCTTGTGTTCCTCCCAACGAGGTGGAAATTAACGATGTGCTTTCCGCCATTGGAAACATCGTTGGTGCACACAGTATTCGCGCTGCCTCTCGTATGAATAAGAAATTTGTCGTTTTTTTGTCCGAGGAGCACATGGTAGCGAGTGTAGTCGAACAAGGCTTGTTCATTGAACCGAACACGTTCCTCTCTGTGTTCGCTTTACAAGCCCCGACGGTAAAGATTAACATCAGTAATATCCCGCCATTTATTAGAAATGAGGATTTACGTGAACAATTAAACAAGTTCGGTAAGGTCGTATCGAGGATTTCGATGGTGCCGATGCGAAATGTTTGCGATCGATTCAAACATGTCATGTCCTTTAAGAGAGTGGTGTACATGATACTGCCTGCAAATGTAAAAACGCTCAATGTCGTGTTGAGTGTGAAAATCAAAGGCTTTGAATACAAAATGTATGCCTCCTCGGAGGCTATGACGTGTTTCGAGTGTGGGGCTTACGGGCATGTGAGGAGTGCCTGTCCCAATGCGGTTAAACCGCAGGAACACGGAGGATTGGTGAGGAGCGACTCCTCTTCACCGCACCATGAAGGGGAGGAGGCGGATCGAGTGGTTAATCCACCCACCGCACCGACTGCGGTGAGTGAAGCGCCAGACCCGTCCCCCCCGACCGGGGGGGTGGGGGAGGGAGTGATAGACTTAGAACGTGAGGTGACTAACCCTGCCCCTCCACTTAAGGTGGGAATAAAAGTGGTTGAACCCTCTGTCATTTCGTCCACGGTACACGACAGTGCGGATGATACCATGGAAGTATCCGTAGTGGACACCAGGAAAAAAGGTCAGAAGCGTTCAAGTGATGAATCCGGTGATTCCGAAGAAAAACAAAATAAGATTCAGATCGTGTCAGGTTCGCAGGACCTCCAGGGTGAGGCCTACACCGGAAACTCCTTGGCGGTAATGGAGATGGTACAGGAAGTGTGTGTACATGAGGAAGATTCGCTGGCACCACTTGCTGAGATCGAGTATGACCCGGAAAATAGTCGATCCTCTCAGGATGTGGTAAGTCCTTGTCCTGATAACCAAACTCGCTCAGACGAGTTAGCAGCTGGATCTGCTAGTGAGGAAAAAATAGATAAAGGGGAAAGTCCTTGCGACTGTGAGGATAACGTTAACCCTTCCCTGACAGATAAAAATGAAAGGGATGATGAGGTGGGGGACATACTTATAGCCACAGAGGATATGGTAAATTTGGAAGGGTCTGCAAAGAGTGCGGAGGTCCTTGACCCTGTAGAATTGCTGTTTCCAAAACTAAGTGTTCAGCAAATAGGAGGAAAAGATGCAGATCAAGATGAAGCACTTGATTCTGATGAAACCTCTTCTACTCCACTCTTTAGTGCTTCAAGTGCTCAAGAGAGTGAGGCGTGTGATGACAATACCAGCACCATGGTTTCTCAAGAAAATGTTATCAAGTTCCTTGAAGAAACGTTCAGGAAAAGACATGTAAAAATCAAAGACTACTTTCCGAATCTGCATGATTTTATTTTGACTGCAAAGAACATGATTCGTGAACCTTATCAGGTTAACATGTCAGAACCTCAATTCCAGAGGCTAAGAAAATGTGTAACTCGAGCGGGCAAGGAACTTTATGAATAGTTAACAGAGTGGAGATAAAAATAGCATCCTTAAACATCAACGGTGGTCGCAGTTGTGTGCGTCGCCTCCAGGTGTTTCAAATGTTTCAGAATGAAAAAATTGATGTGCTGATGTTACAAGAGACGCATGCAAATCAGTCTTCTGAGGTTGAGTGGCGTAAAATCTTTAAAGGTTGTCACTTTTTCTCCAGTGCTTTTGTTGATGCCAAGGCTGGTGTTGCAGTAGTCTTACATCCTAGACTCCAGCCGTTGGAGATCAGATGTAGAGAAATTTGCAAGGGCCATTTACTATCTGTGGAGTTTGTCAGCGGTAACCAAAATATTTGCACGACTAATGTATACTGCCCTAGTGCGAACTCTGCAAGAAGTGCTTTTCTTCACAAGTTAGCAGGTTTTTTAAGCACTATTGACCTGTCCATGTTGGTTTGCTTGGGGGGAGACTACAACTGTACCCTCAACCCACAACTTGATAGAAACACTCCTGAGCCTCATCCACCGAGTGCAAGGCCTTTGGCACAGCTCATTAAAAAATTTCAACTTGTGGATGTGTGGCGGGTACAGAACCCTAATATCCGGCAGTACACGTGGGTTTGTGCCGCAAGAAATCTTTTGACAATGGCTCGTTTGGATAGAATTTATGTTAACCATGATAAGGTAAATCTTGTCAAGAATTCATATATAAGGCCATCTGGTTTTTCTGATCATCACATGGTTGTTGTTGTATGTGGCCTACCTCATCACGTGTGTAGAAGTGCATATTGGACTTTCAATGTCAAACTTTTACAAAGTGAGCATTTCAAAGAAGCATTCAGAATGGTATGGAAGGAATGTGAAATGCAAAAGTTTTCCTACCTAAATTTAAGGCAATGGTGGGATTGCACAAAATCCCAAATTAAGTGTTTTTGCCAGCAATACTGTCGTTATAATACCTGTAACACACTCGGTGTGATAACTGCCTTAAAAAACGATATACTTTATTGTGAGCAGAAATCTGGAATGTCCAACGAAAATGTCCAGCAGTTGTCAGAGAAAAGAACACTACTGGCTGAAATGGTGAGAGAGCGTGCATCTGGTGCTTTCGTCCGACTGCGAATGGACAATATCCAACTTGACAAACCAAACAAAGACTTTTTCAACCTGGAAAAGACAGCCAAGACCCCTCAACAAATTCACGCTTTGCGCTCTTCTGCCGGTGCGCTTCTGTCTTCTCAAAGTGACATCAAAGATGAATTACGAAACTTTTATTCAAAGCTGTTTGCCTTGAGAACTGTGAACCAGGAAAACAGAAACGAGATGTTTGAACTGCTCCCATCTTTGTCTGAAGACCAGCGACAACAACTGGAGCCTGGCATCTCTCTCGGAGAACTTACTGTTGCTCTTAAAGGAATTCAAGATGGGAAAGCCCCTGGACTTGACGGCCTCCCAGTTGAATTTTACAAGGCCTTTTGGGACATTCTAGGCCCTACTCTACTTGACATCTTTCATGATAGCCTTGAACAAGGTGAATTGCCACTAAGTTGTCGGAGGTCAGTTTTGTGTCTCCTTCCAAAAAAAGGGAACTTGCAAGACGCCACAAATTGGCGGCCTGTGTCACTCCTAAATACGGACTATAAAATATTGTCGAAGGCGCTCGCGATACGTCTAAAGGAAGTCATCCCCTTTTTGATTGATATTGATCAGTCTTATTGTGTTCCTGAGCGTTCTATTTACGATAACATTTTTTTGGTGAGAGACTTGATCAGTCTCGGTCGTACTACATCTCATGGTTTTGGTTTGGTCCTTTTAGATCAAGAAAAAGCTTTTGACAGTGTTGACCATTCTTTTTTGTTTGCTGTACTACAGAGAGCTGGTTTTGGACAAAATTTTGTTTCCTATGTTAAGTTGTTGTATGAAAATGCATCCTGTCTGTTGAAGGTAAACAACAGCTTATGTTGCCCTTTTCCCTTTCAGCGAGGCATCCGTCAGGGCTGCCCGCTTTCAGGAATGCTATACAGTCTCTCGGTCGAACCTTTACTAGCTTTGCTCCGAAACTCAGTGGAAGGAGTCTCCTTAACAAAAAACCACAAAATGGTTACTTCAGCTTATGCGGATGACATTTGTGTTGCTGTTTCCAGCCAAAATGATGTGGGTGAGGTCTTTTGATGTCTGTCCCAGTTTGAGCTCGCCTCCACGGCAAAAGTAAATTGGAACAAAAGTGTTGCCTTATGGGTGGGCCCCAAGCCCCCAGTCCACCTTCCTCAGCTCTGCCTGTGTTACCAGGAGGAATGCAGTGGAACAAAGAGGGGTTTAAATATTTAGGGTTATTTCTCGGAGTCCAAGCATATGAACAAAAAAATTGGGAGGGTTTCTTGGAAAGAATTAAGCAGAAACTGGCTAGATGGAAACGGTTGCACCACCTTCTATCGCTTAAGGCAAGGGTGACAATAATAAATAACCTGGTGGTTCCTTTTATTTGGCATAAAGTTATCCCCCTCCAACCTCCGAGATACTTGGTCACAGGCATTCAGAGGGTTCTAACTCAGTTTTTCTGGGGAGGCCACCATTGGCTTGGACCAGACACGGTGTGCAGACCCCGAAATGCAGGTGGCCAAAGCTTGATACATGTTCCGAGTCGGATAATGGCTTTCCGCATGTGGACGATAAAGCGTTTATTGTATGGTGAGTGTGTCCCGTGGCGGCCTCTCACAAACGCTTGGCTGCAGGAAGCAGATGGGTTGAAGTATGACCGAGAGCTCTTCCTCATGGACCTGCAGCATGTCAACACGACTCTGCTCCCTGAGTTTCATCAGAGCCTTCTGAATGCCTGGCAAGTCCTTGGAATACAACGATTAGAGGTGTCCTACGATGCAAAAAAATATATGCATGAGCCATTGGTTCTGAATCCTTTATTCCCTGAAATTTCAACCTCCAGGTCATTTATGCATTGCTTCACCTGTAATGGAATAAACAGAGTGCGAGACCTGATGAAGCCTTCCCTAAATGGATGGTTATCCACCGGTTCTCTCACATCAAAAGTGGGGGTTCGGTCATCTAGAATGGTGGACAAAGTTTTGAGAGTTGTGATTAAAACTTTCAGGGAATTAAATATCGGGTGGACTGGGGCAGATGAAGTGGTGGACTCTCGTCTCTATTTCCCCGAGCTCCAAGTCACCTAAAAAAAACAACAGGGTGTCTTCTCAAAGTCAGATGGTTGCGGTGTGTTCCATGTGATGGGAAAAAAAGTTATTTATGGGATATGCCAAGAGGTGCTTATACCGGGTTTCACAAAACCTTTAAAAAATCGGTGGGATGAGATCATTCCGGCTAATTCGTTCCTATCTCCAGTGTGGAAAGAGATGTATAGGTCTCCAACCTTAGGTCGAACCGGAGACTTAAATTGGAGACTAGTTCATCATGCCCTGGTCACCAAATACTTACTTAATAAGTTTGATCCTTCTGTACTGAATGTTTGTCCTTTTTGTGAAGAGGCTGAAAATGTGACCCATGCTTTTGTGAAATGTAAGAGATTGGTACCCCTTTTTTGTTTCCTCCAACAGCTCTTTTATAAATTTCAGTTTGTTTTTTCTGTTGCAATTTTTGTGTTTGGCATTGAAAAGAGCACCAAGAACAAGACAGCGGTCCCTTTCTTGAATTTTCTGTGCGGAATTGCTAAACTCGCAATATATAAAACTAGAAAGATCAAATTGAGTGGCAGAGATGAAAATGTGCTGTTTTGCTTCAAAGGAATAGTGTCGGCCCGGATAAGTTTCGGCAGTGTGAACGACGATTGTTTTACAGATGAGGTGTTGAGTTTGTTTTTGTAAATTATACTTACGCTCAATGTCCACATATACATGTATATACATTCTTTTTGCTTGTACAACTTTCCTTTTCTTGTAAAAATTTTGCGGTGTTCTTCCATGTGTGTTTTGATACTTTTATAATAAAAGCACATAAAAGTCTCTCTCTCTCTCTCTCTGTCTCTCTCTCTGTCTCTCTCTCTCTCTCTCTCTCTCTCTCTCGTCTTGAAGCTGGCTGTCCTGGGTGCTGGTTCGTCCGTGCTGCGCTTCTTCTTCGTCCTGCATGCTGGATCGTCATCTGCGCCGAATCGTCATCTGCGCTGAATCGTCCTCGACCTGGATCGTCGCTCGTGCGGACTTGGACGTGGTGGTTCGTCTCACAGACCTTATCCAAGCTGCACGTCCGGATCGATCCATGTGCGAACTGCCGGACCGGGCGCTGTGCCCAGCAGCGGCCACCCTCGAGTCAGTCCCTGCACGTTTCCATCGGTACGAGAATAACCGGTGTGTGATTCATTCCCCATCTGTGTGTGAAGGCGCTGTCGGGGATTTAGATAGGTAAGGATTGCTAAGTTAAAAACCGCCTCTCGTCCCTTTTATCTGTGCCTTGTAAATAAAAGACATGTACATTTTTTGGTCCTTTTCAACCTGTTCATATCGTCCTTTTCTTTACTGGCCTAGCATCGTCCGAAACCTAATTTGATTGGTCAATGAGGCCCATCAATCACGCATAGTTAAAACCGCGAGTCACACCGGCACAACAAACCGCTCGGCGCAATCTATCAGAATAAGGTGTGAAATTGCGAGAGGGTTCAAACCCCGGTTTCTCCGGTCGCGTGTATCGAAGGTATTTGGGTGTAGTGACCAGTAACCCTTCGGCGCGTGGCTGGGAGATTGGCGTTGAAGTTGCTTAGCAACTCGTCGGGCATGAACCTAGTCGCGACCGATGACCCTGTGGACCCGGTGTCTGAGGGGAACCGGGGACTTCACCCCCTCCTTAGTATGTCGACAGATCCAGGATCCCCAACAATATATAATTTTTATACTTATTTTACTAATATAATCATTTGCATTTTATTTTATTAATATCACTATTTTTATTAGTGTTACTTCTCAAAGTTGCTTTAATTTATTTATCTAATATTTTACCAGATTCACTGGTGTAATGGTTAAAGTGCCGTTCTGAGGCTGGGAGGTAGGTGATTCAAACTGTGGCTGAGTCACTCCAAAGACTTTTAAAATGGTACATGCTGTTTCCTTGCCATGATGCTCAGCATTTAAAAGGATAGAACTTGGACAAACAATGCTTGGAAGGCAATGGCAAACCACCCAGTATAACTCTTGCCGGGAACTGCTTTGGCAGCACCAATGCTCTGTAAAGAGTATGGTATAATTGGTACATCAAAATGACAAAAAAAAAATTCACTTCATGTTTTTACTTTTCTTGTATTTTCCTTTGGTGAGGCCAGGCTCCTACCATCTCAAGTTTCAAGTTCGGACAATTTTTTTACAAGACTTTCTGCTCCATGAGAGGCAATATCTAAGCAAATCTCTCTTTTAAATCTAAAGAATGGAGTTCATAGCTGAGACTAATATATAACAATACAGATGTGCAAATAAATGATGAAAGACACAAATCTCTGGCTGGGACGTGTGCCATCCTGCTGAAAATGATGTACCGTTGAGTCATATAGAAAAGTAAACTTTCCTTGAGGCTATTTATGTTTGCTGTATATAAAGTCTGGCATAAAGGTCAAAGGAGGAGTACAAAGATGCTCCATGTGATGGGGAAGGAGGAAGGTTTGACATGTTCAGAAACAAAGTCTTTGCACCAGCTGTCTTTGGGAGTGCTCCAGAGTTTGGATTTGTCGATCCAAACAATATGACAAAAAATAACAGGAGAGATTACATGTGAATTTATAACCTGTTTGTTTTTCTTCGTTTTCTTTCTCTGCTTTTGTAAAAAAAAAAAAAAAAAAAATGGTGAACGTGTCATGTGTGTTTAAAATATGTTGTGGTTTGACATGTCGATCTGCTTGGCTTGTATAAAAGCCTCTTGGCTTTGATGACATCACATCACAGACCTTTGATATTTTTTTGGACCTTTTTTGTATACAGAGTCGAGGCTCATGTAAGAGTTACAACACTGAATGGATCAGGACGCAATAGTACAAAAGGAACAGTAGAGATGGGGGTACACCAACAGCAGGGTTGAAGAACAAAATAGAGGGAGAATTGGAGTAGCCAATGGGTATGGGGAGGAATGAGGGGTAGGAGAGTATGCATGGGGTGAAAAAGAGAGCTCGAGAAGGGAACTAGAAATTTGGAAGGAGGTGGGCTTGGATGTAAGAGGGGTTAACGAGGGTAAAAAAAGATAATGGTTTTGGATTCATCCGAGATGGTGGTGAACAGCTGTCTTGAAGAACTATTTGGAAGAATGAGATTGAAGATAATGAGGAAGTTGGTTCTATAGGCGGGAAAAGACAGGAACGAACTTGAACAGCACACGGTAGTGTGCGTACCTCCACCGGACAGAACAAGTTACATTTTGTAATCCACGGATAGGCTATATCTGTCCAACAACATTTTGAGATATCGCGCTGCACATCGTGTTTGGCCCTGACTCTCAATTGTGAAGAATCACCTAAAAAAATTATCGGATGCGGATCCGGATACCGATCTTCACCAAAATCTAACCAATTAGTCTATGTCAAACGCCAAACCTCTCTACCAAATCTGTCCGCAACTTTTTGAAATATCGTGCTACACATCGTTATTGGCCCTATCTCTCAATGGTGAAGAATCACTTAAAATATAGTATCTGGATTTGGATCTACACCAAAATTGAAGCAATTAATCCTTGGCACACACCCAACCAGTTCGTTACATTCTGTCCTAACCTGTCCATAACGTTTTGAGATGTCCACAAACAGGCTTTATCTTTTAAGTATGGTGGGTATTTTGTCCCTCTGGCCTATCCCCTGTGTGCATGTACCTTGTACACTCCAATGATACGACCCCTCACCTCCCTCCTCCTTATGCATCTCTAATAAATATATTGCCACTGATAATAAAAAAACCGAAATAGGCCAACATTCACAGTCTGCAGATATGTATGAGCTCTACCTGGCTAACCTCCACCGCCTTGTTTTCTATTCAACAGCCAAACACCTCCCACCCTTCTCTCTTGTATGCCCTGATCCCTTGACAACGTCTAATTCAATTCAAGCCACCTGCACACCTTTATTCACATTTTTCCAGCTTGTGGGATCCTTCCTTCCTATATACACCACATGGCCAAAAGTATGTGGAAACCCGAACATCACACCCGTATGTGCTCGTCAAACATCTCATTCCAAAATCATGGGCATTAATATGGAGTTGGTCCCCCCCCCCTCTTTGCTGCTATAACAGCCTCCACTCTTCTGGGAAGGCTTTCCACCAGATGTTGGAATGTTGCTGTGGAGATTTGCTTCCATTCAGCCACAAGAGCATTAGTGAGGTCAGGCACTGATGTTGGTCGATTAGGCCTGGCTCGCAGTCAGCATTCCAATTCATCCCAAAGGTGTTCGATGGGGTTGACATCAGGGCTCTGTGCAGGCCATTGAAGTTCTTCCACACCGATCTCGACAAACCATTTCTGTATGGACTTTGCTTTGTGCACAGGGGCATTTTCATGCTGAAACGGGAAAGGGCCTTCCCCAAACTGTTGCCACAAAGTTGGAAGCACACTATCGTCTAGAATGCCATTGTATGCTGTAGCGTTAAGATTTCCCTTCACTAGAACTAACGGGCCGAGCCCGAACCATGAAAAACAGCCCCAAACCATTATTCCTCCAGCACCAAACTTTACAGTTGGCACTATGCATTCGGGCAGGTGGCATTCTTCTGGCATCTGCCAAACCCAGATTCATCCATCGGAGTGTCAGATGGTGAAGCATGATTCATCACTCCAGAGAACGCGTTTCGACTGCTCCAGAGTCCAATGGCGTTGAGCTTTACACCACTCCAGCCAACGCTTGGCATTGCGCATGGTGATCTTAGCCTTGTGTGTGGCTGCTCAGCCATGGAAACCCCTTTCATGAATCTCCTGACGAGCAGTTGTGCTGACGTTGCTTCCAGAGGCAGTTTGAAACTTGGTAGTGAGTGTTGCAACCGAGAACAGACTATTTTTACACACTATGCGCTTCAGCACTTGGCGGTCCCGTTCTGTGAGTTTGTGTGGCCTACCACTTCGCGTCTGAGCTGTTGTTGATCCTAGAAGTTTCCACTTCACAATAACAGCACTTACAGTTGACAGGGGCAGCTCGAGCAGGGCAGAAATTTGACGAACTGACGTTTTGGAAAGGTGGCATCCTATGACGGTGCCATTTTGAAAGTCACTGAGCTTTTCAGTACGGCCCATTCTACTGCCAATGTTTGTCTATGGAGATTGCATGGCTGTGTGCTTGATTATATATACCTGTCAGCAATGGGTGTGGCTGAAACAGCCGAATCTACGAATTAGAAGGGGCGTCCGCATACTTTTGGCCATGTAGTGTATGTGTATGCTATGGTTCCTCATTGTTTTTAGCACATAATTCATGTTTATCTGTGATCCTTCCTGCTTTCACTAACCTTGTACATCTGTCTCATGGCATATCTGCTTGTTCCTGCACACCCTATTATCCACTTTAAAATGCTTAGCCTCTGTTTTTGTTTTTGTTTTCCATGATCATGAGCATTTTACGAAGAATCAAATGGCCTTTTCAAGTCACGAGTCAAACGAAGGTTTGGTTTTCCTAGATTTGCCTTTAAGACCAGCAGTGAACAGCATTGACTTAAACCAAAGACTTGATAAAGACAACGATATTAAAAAAACATCAAAAAGTTATTGAGTAATCAAAAGATTTTGTGCTATTTCCCAATTTCAAACTTGTGGCAACGTAAGGGAAAGTTCTCATAGGCCAGATGATGAATATGGATGACTCCGTTGCTTAAATGAGACTGCACAGGCTTTAAAAAAAAAAATCTTTAATTTGCATTCAGCTCAAAACTTTTGAAAAATACAACTCATTTCCAAAGGCAATTTTTACAAAATTCAAGGTAATTGATAATGTTTCATGGAAGCATTTATATCTTCTTTGCCCCCAAACCACCAAACGTACATTTATTTCTATGCAAACACACATGGCTGTCCATATGGTAATTCATCAGTTGAATGTTTTCCTTTTCTTAATAATGTAAGTGCGGGATTGAAAGACCATTCTTGTCTTTGTTTTCCTATTCATTTTGTAAGAGGTTTAATTTGTAAGCCGAAAGCCAAGTAATAAAGTCCTGTATTTGTTATGCAAGTTCTTTTCAGTGTCTGGTGCAGTGGTATGGCGTCGGCCGTAGAGGCTGTGCATCTTTGTGCTGTCGAGTCTGAGTTGGATTCCCGGACCGAATTTCAACTGTCCGATTGGAGCTTCACAGGCAGGGAGTTGCATGAACTGAGTGCGCAGACGTTAAACTTGGTGTCCCATCTGCTAACATTACTTGGTGAATATGAAAGATCCGATGTTGTCTTTCGTGGACGAGTTGAACAAATTGTGCTGCACCAGCCACATCTCAACAGTGATATAGCTAGCAGGAGGAAAACGTAATTTAATTCCTGTGCACATGTATTCACGAAGGACGACTGTTGCAGAATGATCTGCTGAAGCAATTATTACTTTTGTCACATGAAAGATGCAATGAGTAGATTGTTACCCAGCACGCGCGAAGTGAAAAGTGGGGTTAAGCAATGTTGAATGAGGTAATTGTTCCTTTCTCTTTTTTTTTTTCTTTTTTTTTTATCTCATGGAGCAGCTCGACGATGTCGGGTTGAAGGTTAACATCTTAATGAACTTATCCAAGAACATAAATGTATCATTTTGTCCGCTCTCAAGGGTAGTTTCGTCAGACTCGCCCTGGAAACAACACAATTAAAGTTTTCACCGTTTGGTATTGAAATGGTTCTAAATCCATCATTGCTTCAGATATGAAATCTTTCCTCTTCTCCAATGGCTTGATCTCTGATCATCAATTTGGTTTCAGACCTGGTCACTCTACTCTGGACATGCTGCTTCTGCTTTCTCAACAATGGATGGAGGTCCTCAATGCCAAACAGGAAATTAGAGCTGTATCCCTTGACATATCACGTGCCTTCGATACGGTCTGGCACCCCGCTCTGCTCACCAAACTCTCCTCCTTTGGTATCCATGGAAATCTCCACGCATGGCTGGCCGACTTCCTCTCTCGTCATAGTCAACTTGTGGCCCTGAATGGGTTTCTCTCATCTCCTCTTCCTGTTCAGGCTGGAGTTCCCCAAGGCAGTGTTCTGGGCCCTGTGCTTTTTCTGGTCTTCATCAATGATCTCTCTGACTCTCTTGAAAATCCTCTCTATCTCTTTGCTGATGACTCTACTCTCTGTCGCTCCATTCCTTATCCCTCAGATCGGCAGTCTGCAGCCTCCTCACTCTCTGCAGACCTGGACAAAATCACAGACTGGGCAAACAAGTGGAACACGTCTTTCAATCCTGACAAATCTCACACTCTTACTATGTCTCTCCGAAAAGACCGACTGGACAACCCTCCCACCCACTTTCTGAATAATCCTCTCCAAGAAGTTATGTCACTCAAGCTTTTGGGTCTCACTATCTGCCATGATCTTTCCTGGGAAAACCACATTTCAAATCTGGCCTCCAAAGCCAGTCGCCGACTGGGCATCCTCCGTCGTGCGACGTCCTTCCTTGGCACACCTGAGCTCCTCACCACATACAAGGCTTTCATCTGCAGCTCAATGGAATACTGCTCTCCCCTCTGGGCTGGTGCTCCTGCCTCACACCTAGCTCGTCTTCACGCTGTTGAAACCAAAGCGTTCAGAATCATTGGAATCTCCCGCGATGAAGCTAACTCCAAGGGCCTTTCACTTACTCACCGCAGGCAGGTTGCTGGTCTTTCCGTCTTCTACCGACTCCTCTCTGGCCTTGCCCCCCCCCCCCCCAGCTCTCTCTGGGCTCTGTCCCCCAAATATTCCTACAGGTCGCACAAGATCTGCCTGCAACCCTCTTATGGTTAAACTACCAAAATGAAGACTCTCTGCTCACCTTCATTCCTTCATTCCTTTTTTCTCCCACCTCTGGAACAAACTCCCTCACTCTCTTCAATCCCACTCCACCCTCCAGATCTTTAAAACAGCTGTTCACCACCATCTCTTATCTTCCCCCATCCAAAACCTTGATCTTTTCTGCCCCCGCTAATTTCACCCCAAATCCACTTTTTTGAAATACCAACTTCTGTCCTGCAAGTCCTTGTGTTTTATACTTCTCCCACCCCCCCCCCCCCCATTCCCACACCTCCTCCCCCCAAGCTCTCTCCCTCCCACACATCTCCCTGCTCTCAAATGTTATGTTTGTGTGCTTCCCCTTCTCTCTCCATCTCGTCTTCCACTCCCTCTTTTTCTTGTTTGGCTGGTTGATTTGTTTGTGAAATAAATGTTAGCTCTTTCACGAGCCTCGATTCAGTATACAAAAAAAAAAATGTTAATTGCACCTCTTAGCGTTTTTTTTTGTCTGTTTTACTTCTTTCTTTTTTTCGACAAAAAAACTTTTTCAAAGAAAAGGCTTAAGAAGGAACAGCTGCTGAAGACTGATTATTGATCTATTCTTTTGTATTTTCACATCACGATTGCGCCCTGCTCTTTTGGGTAAAGGATTGGAATGCTCACTCCTGCAGAGTGATGTAGCAGACAAATCAACTTGGTTTACTTTGGCAATGATCCAGTGTCATCGATAATGATAGATGATCCAGGAATGCACCCTGAACAAGATGCTAAAAAGCTGATTTGGCGGGGGGAGACAGAGCGGAGGAGGGTTTGAGTGATGTAGGGAAAAAGGAGAGAGGAAATATGTCAGAAAGCTAAAAAAAGTGAAGTTGCAAATAAAAATGGCAAGACATTGAGAAAGTCCAGAGGAAGGCAGATGAGTCGCAGGGCTATGGTATGAATAAGGTCAGGTAAATATAGGGTTAAAGAGGAAGATGGAATAAATAGGTGGTGCCAGAGGAAGATCATGCTGGATAATAAAAGGTTAGAGAAAAGAAGCACAAAAGGTTTGAAGCCTTACCTTGGCTCAGCAAGTGGGACAAAGTGCCTGGCGTCAGATGATTTAACAAACACTAAATAGCCGTTCATTATTCAACATCATCCGGGCAGGACTAGCGGAAGGGAAGCAACAGAGCAAAGCCTAGTGCGTGAATCGTGTACGTTTTAGTGTTTGTGCCCTGCCAGATGTCTGGCTCAGTTTGTTTATAATTAATTTCTCGGTAAGGGGGGCTAACCTTGCCAAGGTGGCTGGTGGCTCTAGATTGATTAGCCAGGCAATGGCCAATTACAGCACTGTCAGGAGCGAGTCGCAGAACGATGGGCCAACTCTGCCGGCATCTGTCACCAGCCCCGATTTCCATCTCATTACAAAGAGCAGCCCATCGACCTTGCATCCACATCCTCGATCCGTTGAAGCTTAGGGATTGTAGTCGGACAATAATCTTGGACTGTGAGGTCTCAAGTAGACCTGGGATATGCTGCGAGAACTCAGAGCTAAGGATAGTAGATAGGTGACTGGCTTTGCATTACATACTAGTACAATGTTGTAATAGTTGGAGAGTTGGGTTGTTAATATTCGCCCTTTTTCTGAAAGAAAGGGAAGGAAATGCTGTGAAGTTGAGAAGTGAATGGGAAACATTGGGCACAAAGTAGAGTGCTATTGGAGGTTTTTAAGAACCAGTCTGCCAGGTGGGAAACCTTGCTCAAGCACTTGGGCACAACTTGTGTATTTAGAATTCCGCATGCACAATTCCCAGACACCACTCGTACAGAAACAAGAAATCATGAAGACAGATGTGAAAATCAGTGTTTTGTAATCCAAAATTCAAAGACTGGGTGTATTAAGCTCTTGGAAGTGGCAACAAAAGTCATCGCATACTTATCCCATGTGGAACTATAAAGAAACCCAGAATAATAAAAAAACGACAGTTAGGATGATGGTGAGACAGTAGTTATGAAGAATGTAGGCAATATCCGTTATGTAGACATGTAAACGGTCATGCCTAGAGAATGTAGACAATTAGAGAAAATGTAGGCGAGTAACAAATGGAAACTAGAAAGCATCTCAAAATGCAAAGCCCTTCCACGTCCACTTTTAAATGAAACTAAATTTGCCAAAAACAACAGCTATAAAATGTAAAATTGATCAATAAGTATTCTCTATATTTGAAAAAATAATATATATATATATATGTATAAATATAAATTAAAATAAATTATATACAAGTACAAATACATTCAAAGTACACTGCCCCCGTGCCAAGTCAATAAATATCCTCCAGCACGGCATTGCCTGTGCACCTTCAGCTCCCAGCAATATCGCTATGCAGCTCATAGAGACTATATTGGGTGATGTCGAGTCTCCTTGGACAATGATGGGTAAGTGTGTTGTATAGACGGGGGGTCGCCACTCCTCTCCGTCTCTCTGCTGCCGTTGGAGAATTCACCCTCTTCCGCCCATGCTGTTGGAGTCGACTGGACTCTCATCCACCAGATGTACAGAGCCATCTTCCATTTAAACCGCATGGCTGTGGACCGTTACCCTGGTAAGGGAGGCTGACAGGTACTACATCTTGCCCACAGATGACCTGGGGTTATGCAAGGCAGGGGCATCCATCTCCCTGGGGTATTAGAAGACACCCGCATACCCGTATTGGGTGGGAGAGTTGTACAATAATTGATTGATTAATTGCATAATTATAATCAATAAATAATGACCATAAAATATTTTCTTAATCAATTGTCTCATGGCATACCTAAACCAACAGTGCTTCATCCGAAGCTGTAACTTTTTGAAAATTAACTGAATAAGTCAATAATCGGAAAAATTAAATAATAAATTGATTCTTCAGTTTATTAATTAATCGATTAAGTGATTCATCAATAAATCAAAAATATCCTTTATAGCCACATCACTTGGTCACTGTCGTGTCCAAATATTTGATTACTAGCACAAAAGGTACCTGAGATATTGCCCAGATGAGAAGGAAAATAAATAAATGATTAATAATGAAAATAAATAAATAATAATCATGAAAATAATTAAATAGTCAATCAATTGGCTAAAAGAATAACTAAACCACCACCATTTCATCCAAATCTATAACTATATAAAATAATTAATTAATTACGTCAGTAATCGAATAATTAAATTAATTATCGATTAATTGATTAATCAATAAATCAAAAATAGCCTTTACAGCCAAATCACTGGTGTGTCCAAATTTGGCAAAAAAGCTTCCTCGCTTTGGTGTGTCCAAATATCAGCTTCCTCGCTCAAAAGGTGCCTGAGATAATGCCCAGATGAGAAAGGAAATAATTAAGTACTTAATTAATCGATAATAATTAAATAACTAATAAATTATTTGATTAATCAAAAAACCAAAAAATTACTTTTTTGCCAAAGCACTTGCTCACTATTTTGCCCAAATTTAAGCTTCCTAGCTCAAAGGATGGCTGATATATTGCCCGGCCAAACAAACAAACAACCGGAGTGAAAACGGTGTACTCCCTTTCAGCGTGCGTCATTGCCGGGCCCCCTTCGGTGCCCGGCAATGACGATTTGCAGTACCTAGAGATGGCATAGGAAAGGAGCGGTGTACAAAAAACACCGATATGGAGGCTTAGTACCCCCAGCGGTCTAATAAACTCTGAGGTATCATTTAAAATTTGAGGTACTAATTGTAGAAATAAACCCTTTAACAGGTATAAACCTCTCCTTATGAATAGTGGGTCACTTAAAAAAAAGTTGTGGCCTGGACACACACACACACACACACACACACACACACACACACACACACACACACACACACACACACACACACATTGATGGGCTAATCATATTGCAATTGAACATTTCATCTTGAAAGACATTATTGGTAAGAAAAAACAACAAAGAGAAATATTGGATGTTAGCAGAATGATGATCTGCTATCAGCCACTATCCAATCAAAAACAATCCCAACTGTTATCCTGGGTGAAGTCAATGATGATCCGCTATCAGCCTTTATCCAATCAAAAACAATCCCAACTGTTATCCTGGGTGAAGTCAATGATGATCCGCCATCAGCCTCTATCCAATCAAAAACAATCCCAACTGATATCCTGGGTCAAGTCAATGATGATCTGCTATCAGCCTCTATCCAATCAAAAACAATCCCAACTGTTATCCTGGTTGACTTGAACTAGTGCGTGCCCGTAAGTGCGTGACCGTACGTGCGTGAACGTTCGTGCGTGACCGAACGTGCGTGGGCATACGTGTGTGACCGTACGTGCAAAAAAAAAAACTTTCACCGTTGCTTCGGTCTTCGCTCTACCTTGAAAAGGCACATCCTCACGTCCCCAGCAATATAGCTGGCAAGTTTCGATTAGATCAGACCAGTGGTTGTCGAGAAACAGCGGTCACAGACATACACACACACGCATTGTGTTTACAATTACTGGAATTATAGAGAGATAACAATAGGCCCCCTTCAAAATCCCCAATCTCTCTCTCCAAAACCGACACTGGACACCTGCAGGCGAGGTTGCGTTCTACCGATGATCTCCCCTGCTCGTTTCGTGGCCGCGTGCCGCGGCGCAGAACGCCATTACGCACGTGGTCCACGTTGGTGAAGAAGGGGGAAGGGGTGACCACAAGGCGGCGCCCTATGTACGTGTTTGCTAAATAAATGGCCATGACTTGGTAACCACTTCTCCGATTAATATGAAACCTTGAAAAGGCACATCCTCAGGTCCCCAGCAGTATAGCTGGCAAGTTTCGATTCGATCAGACCAGTGGTTGTCGAGAAACAGCGGTCACAGACACACAGACACACAGAGATTACTGGAATTATAGAGACTAGGGCATGCCCGTACTATATATATATCTAAAATTATATCCCCCCCCTCTATTTACATGAAATGGTTTGGTCCATTCGCAAAGCCAAAGCGAACGGCTTGCGAGTACGGTGACAACCCCCCCCCCTCTATTTACATGAAATGGTTTGGTCCATTCGCAAAGCCAAAGCGAACGGCTTGCGAGTACGGTGACAATCCCCCCCCCCTCTATTTACATGAAATGGTTTGGTCCAAAGCGAACGGCTTGCGGAGTTTGGTAAATAAATCGCCATAGCTCGGTAACTACTTCTCCGATTAATATGAAACCTTGAAAAGGCACATCCTCGGGTCCCCAGCAATATACCTGGCAAGTTTCAAGTATATCGGACCCGTGGTTGTCGAGAAACAGCGGTCACAGACAAACGACACACACACATACATACACACACACACACATACACACACACATACACACAGAGATTACTGGAATTATAGATAGATGATGACCTGATATCAGCCTTTGTCCAATCAAAAACAATCCCAACTTATCCTGGGTTAGGTCAATGATAATCCGCTATCAGCCTTTATCCAATCAAACGCAATCCCAACTGTTATCCTGGTTGACTTGAATGATGACGTGATATCACCCTGTGTCCAATCAAAAACAATCCCAACTTATCCTGGGTTAGGTCAATGATGATCCGCTATCAGCCTTTATCCAATCAAACGCAATCCCAACTGTTATCCTGGTTGACTTGAATGATGATCGGCTATCAGTCGCTATCCAATCAATTTGCTCAGGTTCATGTCCTCAAAAGGATTCTCACATTTTGTAAAAGTGCCCACCACAGACTCGGTTTCTCTGCTGGATCATATCTACTACAACAACCCAAGCACCAACACCTTTGTTGATGTTATGGATGCCTACTACTCAGATCATGATACTACCATTGGATCATTTACCTGTATCAGCTATCTTGCACCTGGTGCAGTCACTTGTCTCTCAAACATATTATTTTGTTGGTCTCGCCTCAAAGGGGTTGCGAGACTATTGCAACGTGTGTGTGTGTGTGTGTGTGTGTGTGTGTGTGTGTGTGTGTGTGTGTGTGTGTGTGTGTGTGTGTGTGTGTGTGTGTGTGTGTGTGTGTGTGTGTGTGTGTGTGTGTGTATGTCTGTGTGTATTAGGGTGGTCCACAGATATACAGTCACATGAAAAAGTAAGAACACCCCATGTAAAGTTTTGACTTTTTCAACATATTTCAACATACAGCTATTTGATCTTCATTTCAACAATATTGACAGATAAAGGTGATATAATGTAACAAATATCATGAAACATTTACATTTTGTAGTCCATTGTATAATTTAAATAAACATAAATGCAAATTTCACATGTGGAAAAAGTAAGTACACCCTTGGCTCTAATAGGTGGTATTGCCCCCTTTGGCAGAAACAACCTCAAGTAGGCGTTTCTTATAACTGTCTAACAGTCTCTGACATCGACTGGGAGAAATATTTGCCCACTCCTCCATGCAGAATTCTTTCAGCTGTGCGATGTTTGAGGGGTTTCTTGCATGCACAGCTCATTTCAAATCCCCCCACAACATCTCGATGGGATTTAGATCCGGCCTTTGACTTGGCCATTCCAGAACCCTCCATTTCTTTCTTTTCAGCCATTCCTTGGTGGATTTACTGGTATGTTTAGGGTCATTGTCATTTTACATGGTCCACCTTCGGTTGAGCTTCAACTTTCCGACAGATGGCCTCACATTATCCTCAAGCACCCTCTGGTACAATGAAGAATTTATAGTGGATTATATGATGGTGAGCTGCCCAGGCCCTGATGCAGCAAAGCTGCCCCAAACCATAATATTTCCACCACTATGCTTTACAGTTGGTATCAGGTTATTGTGGTCAAATGCTGTCTTTGGTTTTCGCCAAACATGTCTTCTGGTACTGTGGTCAAATAGCTCTACCTTTGACTCATCTGTCCAGAGCACATTGTTCCAGAAGTGCTGGTCTTTGCCTCGGTGTTCATTGGCAAACTTTAGTCTTGCCCTGATGTTCTTTCTGGACAGCAAAGGTTTCCTCCTGGCACACCTCCCATGTAGATCAAATTTGTGCAGCCTCTTTCTAATGGTAGACTCGTGCACTTTGACATCAACAGTGGCAAGAGCTACCTGTAGGTCCCGTGATGATATTCTGGGGTTTTTAGAGACTTCTTTCAGCATCTTGCGGCCTGCTCTCGGGCTGAACTTGCTGGAGCGGCCTGGCCTGAACAAGTTGGCAGTTGTTTGGAATCTTCTCCACTTGTAGATGATCTTCCAGACAGTCGAATGATTGATTTCAAATTGTTTGGAGATCTTTTTAAATCCCTTCCCAGACTCGTGGGCATCTATAACCTTCTTTCTGATGGCCTCAGAGAGCTCTTTTGATCTTGGCATGGTGACGCTGCACACTTCAACAACAAAGTGCAAACCAAACTAAATGTCTGAGGTTTAAATAAGACAGGTTCCTCCAAGATCCTCTCCAACGATGTTCCAAACATTTGCACCTGAGCTGGTGCACCTGATTCTAATTTTAGGTATTTGAAGTAGTGATAAATTTCGGGGTGTACTTACTTTTTCCACATGCGAAATTTGCATTTATGTTTATTTAAATTATACAATGGACTACAAAATGTAAATGTTTCATGATATTTGTTATTTAATATCACCTTTATCTATCAATATTGTTGAAATGAAGATCAAATAGCTATATGTTCAAATATGTTGAAAAAGTCAAAACTTTACATGGGCTGTACTTACTTTTTCAGGTGACTATATCTATTTATATATAAATCTATATATATTTATATATAATATCTATATATATTTATACATAATATCTCCATCTATTTATATGTAATATCTATATATATTTATATATCATATCTATAACTATTTATGTATAATATCAACAGTCAACCCCGTTTAATCCGGACTACTTTGTTCCCAGTACCCAATGCCGGATTAGCGAGATTGTCAGATAAACAATTTTGCGGATTAGAGGGATAAAATGAATGGCGCAAATCTGTTCCTGGATGTTTTGGTCGGATAGCGAGATTTCGGGATCAAACTGGGTCGGATTAATGATGGTTGACTGACTGTATATCTATTGTGCTGTTCCTCGGGAATAAAATCCTCCAAGGAAACAGATAGCTGAATGAGCTTACACGTTCAAAACAAAAGGCGTTCAGTCAAAAATGACGGTGTTCTTTACACGCGAGGGAAAGGAGAATGACGAACGTACCCACCGTCCCACCGGACGTCCTCAAACCTGCGATAATTAACTCAAACTGACACGGATTTTTAAAATGTACAAAAATACCGGCTTTATTGAAGAATTGCCAGTAACAGAATAACACCCGGCAAAACTAATATTCCTAAATGGGACGTCCCCACACAGACTCGTACACAGACAAAGGGAACAATAAAAGTGAAAAGAAATGTGTGTGTTTTTAGGTACTTAGCTCTGAGCGTCTCCTGAACCCCCTCTGGAATCGTCAAAACCCCCACGTCATTGGCAGGATATTTGTTTGGTGTATTGTATGGTGTATTTGGATACTGATAGCCGGTGTATTTGGATATTTGTCAAAACCCCACCTTTATCTATCACATTGTTGAAATGAAGATCAAATAGCTGTATGTTGAAATATGTTGAAAAAGTCAAAACTTTGCATGGGGTGTACTTACTTTTTCACGTGACTGTATGTAATATTTAGTACTATTAAAAATCCATGCTCCACAAGGCTGCCCTTGTTCCTATGTTTATAATGATTATATGAACCAAATATGAGGTCAACTGGAACTTATTTAGAGGTTGCTCAAAAAATAACATTTTTAATTTATCCTGTTTTTTTTCAGATGGCAGAAACTCGCAGCTCTTCCACAGTTTGGTTTCTGGGCAAGTCTGAAAAGGAAATAAAATGTGGGGGACTACCAACCAAAGGACACACATTGCATATAATGGTGTACGATCACATACAAGAACACCATGCAGTTCGTGAAAGTGCCAAACTTAGTGTACAAGCTGTGTGTGCATACTGGGAGAAAGCATGAATTCCGGTGCAGAGAGTAGATTCCTGTGAGCGCCAACTTTTGGAGTTGTATGATGCCTACAAACTGGTAAAGAAAAATAGAACCAAGACATTCAAAAACTATAGGGTGAAGGAGCAGATGTTCAAAGATGATCTTCAATCCCTCTTCGATATCTCACCAAATGATGCGCTTGAGAAAATGACGAATGAAGAAGACAAAGCATTCTTTATCATGCAGCGTGAGGATCCCTCAAGTTCACGTATGGGATCTGTGGACAACACTCTGGCAGTGAAGGAGAACAGAAAGCGTATCAGGCTTGAGAATGAAGATAAAAGAAAGAAGAAACATGCTGCTGAGACTCTAACAGCAATGCAATCTGTTCCATCAACATCGGCTGTGGTTGATGATGATGATGATGAGTCTGAGATTGAAAGCTCCGATTCAGGGGACAATTAATTCAAACTCCAAAGTCCATTTTCTGCCAAACATGCGAAAAAGGCTCCCATCAAGGTGATCACTCCAGCAATAGTGGCAACTCTGGACAGAGTAAATCTCTCAGATCGGCGTGCTATGTTTGTGGCCAGTGCTTTTGCCCAATCTCTTGGTCACACCATTGAAGACAAGTGGAAGCCAACAATAATAAATAATTTGAATAATTGAAAATGGATAATTATCTATGAATTGATGTATGATGCTAAAAATTCTGTATCTTATTATTCATTAAAATTTGTCAACATTTTGAGCAACCAAATCCAATCAAGCTCAAATTTTCACCACAAACTACGTTCTTCAATAGAAATAGGGGCAGGCTTGTGGAGAAATGAAAATCCAATCTTCAAATTTTTGGACCACCCTACTGTATATGTGTGTATGTGTGTATGTGTGTGTGTGTGTGTGTGTGTGTGTGTGTGTGTGTGTGTGTGTGTGTGTGTGTGTGTGTGTGTGTGAATGGGGATGTGTATGTCTGTGTATGTGTGTATGTCTGTGTATGTCGTGTGTGTACACGTCTACATATTTTCGCTTATAATTATTTTGAAAAAACATTATTTTGTGGTGTGTGCATGAGTGGTGTGGTGTATCCTGGTTACAAGTCGAACCCCTCCTCAAGCGTGGTAACCGGGTGAACGGCGGTGTATCATCACCTATCGGCTAACAGGGCTATGTCATCATCATTCTCAAGGATTACAATAAACCCAGGCACAGGTTGCCAGCTCATCCCATCTGAATGTTCCCCTGAGTGCTCACCTTCGGAGAACTTGCAGCGCTCACAGGTGAAGATGACGTCCCCACATAGAGCAAAGCAAAGAAAGTCAAGGACTGTGGGAACTGTGTGGGCCATAACACCCTGAGGGTATCGCCTCTTGGACTCCAGCTTTGCTCCCTCTGTCAGGGGTGGAGTGACTGAATTAGGGAGAGAATGACAGGTATGGGTAAGGTTGTACAATTGTTGTTTTCACCATGCGCACGTGAAGCTAAAAACTGTCGGTCTATAAACGCCATTTTATGATCAAGGAGCAACTACATTTAAATATAATGTTAGATTTTGAACATAAATCGGAAAACGAACCTGTAGTTTAGCAGTACCTTGATTCTGAATTAGTCCCGATTGCGCATGCGCAAAGAGCAGTGAGATACATTCATTCCAAACAGGGAAATTAGTTTTTAAGGATGCATAAAGGACACAAACAACAGGGACGGAGAATTGATGTAGCATTTTTACCCTTAATAAGTAACTTTCATCCTGCAGTAACATCTGTTAGTCCTCCCTCACCCCCAAATGAATTTTTTATTTAGAAAAAAATGTTATCACTCTATTGCAACAACATTGTGTACATGTCAAATTGAAACCATATGCAATGTTGTAAGGCTAAAACTAGATGAATCTACAATTGATAACTATTTTGTTATTTTTTTAGAATACAATGTTTAGAAAATAATTCTTTGAAAACATATGTTGGGCTTGGGGTCATCAAAATCACAGGTTACAATTTAAGGGTTGTTGTTGGTGTTGGTGTTCTTGTATAGCCCCAGACATTTCTCTCAAACAAGCCCGCAGCACAGAGGCAGCCTATCATTCTCGTAGGAGTGACCCAGAGATCCCCCAAGTCCAGGATGGTGTACCCCCACTTTCATGAAGTCAGGGCCATGACAGACAGACAGACAGACAGACAGACAGAGAGAGAGAGAGAGAGAGAGATAGAGAGAGAGAGAGAGAGAGAGAGAGAGAGAGAGAGAGAGAGAGAGAGAGAGAGAGAGGAAAAAAAAGAAGAAAAAAAAAAGAAAGAAAGAGACTGACTGACTGACTGACTGACTGTTTCTTCCTTTTATTACAAGAGTACAAAAAATCAGTTATGTTCAGTCACAAAGAAACAAAACACAATAAAATGGTCTCAAGGAAAAATTATTATCAAATCATCATCATCAAGTGTGCATATGACATCATTAAAAACCCACTTTTCTTTAAAACATGTTAAATTCTTGTTCATTTTAAAAAACCGGTACTCTAGCTTTAGTCTTGCATTTACAAGAGCCTTAAAGGTGAGCAGTACATCATATGATGAGTCAGAAGCGTTTCCCATTTTTTTCTTCCTGGATTTATAAATTGCAAACTTGGCCTGGCCAATTAAAAAATTCATTAAAACCACATTCCTAAGGGAAGACGGTCCTAAAACACCATAAATAAAAACATTGTGATTGAAGAGGGAACCAAGCTTCACAAAGCGTTCCTGAAGGAATGTAAAAAGAGGTTGCAATCGTTCACACTCAAGGTATATATGCGGTAGGGTTTCAATGGATGCACAGAAAGGGCATAGATTAGAGTTAGCAGTAGAAAACCGGTTCAGTAAAACATTATAAGGTAAAATCCAGTGTACAAGTTTCCATTGAATATCTCCAACATACTTTGGAGTAGGCAAGAGATAAAAACTTCGCCAATTGGGGCAATTGGGGGGTATTGGGGGTAAAACATCCCGCCATCGAAGCCTCGGGTGCTCAGAAAATGTTTTTGCGTATAAAATTTTAACGTACGCATTGTACAAAGTTTTCTTTGGAAAGGCGGGAAGGGATAATGCAGTATCAACAGGGCTGTTCAGGCCAGGGGACAGATTAAGTGGCGGGCTGAAGACTAGGAGTTTGGGGAAGTCACCCGCTGTTTCCTCGGGGGAAGGGCCAAGTTCCTCGCAGGTATTACGATACGTTGTGGATATCCCTTGAAGGAACCGAGAGATGATCCTGACAGATTTTATTCCGGTTTTTTGTGCCACAGCGGCAGCACTCAGCCAGCAGCTCCCAGACTCTGTCATGAGGTCTTTCACTCGCAGCAGCTTGGCATCAACAAAACGTTGAATGAGTCCCCTATTATTCAAGCTGTTTCCCAGGAAGGGGTTATAGCATAGGGGCTCATTCAACAACATTTCCATGTTGTATGTTGCCATTTCACGGGAAAAGGACAGGGCTTGCCAGGCGTTCATCACCCCTTGGTAAAAGGTGGGCAGCAAGGATGAATCGATTTGATGAGGGTTCATCAAGAAAAGTTCTCGGTCGTAACCCAGCTTGCATGTAAGCTGCAATATGCAGTTAGCCAGAGGCCTCCAGAGTAGGGCTTCATCTCCATATACAAGTTGGCGCACGATATGAAGCCGGAAGACCATAATCCAGCTGCGGATATCAATAAGACCTTGGCCACCTTCAGTGAGTGGTAAGTATGCCACGGGGGGTTGGAGCCAGTGTTTCCCGCTCCAGAAAAAGTCGACAATGCTCTTTTGCAGTGTAATAAGAAGGCTCCCGGGCGGTTGTAGGCATATCATCTTATGCCATAGCATAGAGGCGACAAGATTGTTAATGACGAGAGTTCTTCCGCGGTACGAAAGTTGAGAAAGAAGTCCTTTCCAGCGGGCCAGTTTTGCCATTACCTTGTCCGGTAATCCCACCCAGTTCTGTTGCTCAAAGGTGTTGTCTCCTAGGAAAATACCGAGGTATTTAATGCCACTTTTCTGCCAGTTCACTCCTCCTGGTAGGACAATTGGCGGGCAATCTCCAGGTCCTATCCAAAGGGCTTCACTCTTCTTCCAGTTTACCTGGCCTGAACAAGCCTGACAATATGTCTTTAGTGCCTGAGCCACCGCAGTGACATCAGCACTATTTTTTATATAAATACAGACATCATCTGCATAGGCAGAGACTTTTAGCGGTGTGGTAAGAATTGATCCAGTGAAGCCAGAAATGTGCGTACGTAATTGGAGCAGAAGAGGTTCGATGGCGAGAGAGTATAAAAGTCCAGATAGCGGGCAACCTTGCCGTACTCCCCGTTGTACAGCAATGGGGCTACACAATACTTGATTAATTTTAAGAACACTGGATATATTACAATACAAAAGTTTAACGTACGAGATAAAAATAGGTCCAAACCCAAAATTCTCTAAAACTCTAAAAAGGTACATGTGGTCAATACAGTCAAAGGCTTTTCCTTGGTCAATGAAAAACAGACCAACATTCATATTAAAATTGTTACAAAACCGAATGGTATCACGGATAAGAAAGATATTATTAAAAATAGTACGTCCAGGAATACAAAAGGATTGATGTTCTCCTATTAGTACATTCATAAAAGGTTTCATTCGATTAGACAAGGCTTTGGCTAAAATTTTATAATCCGTACATAAAACAGAAATAGGACGCCAGTTCTCTATAAGTTGAGTGTCTGCTTTCTTAGGAATTAAGGTGGTGACTGCTCTCCGGCAACTCCACGGCAGTTGTCCATCCTCTAAACATTCATTCAATACCCGCAGTAGGTGAGGTCCAATGGCGTCCCAAAAAAACTGGAAAAATTCGCTAGTCAGCCCATCCAGTCCAGGGGCTTTATCAGGTTCCAAGGCCTTCAAGGCAGCGGTGAGCTCAGGTAACCTAAGAGGATCCTCCAACTGCTGCTTCTGATCCTCCGCCAATGTTGGAAGGTTAGAAACAAGTTCCGATATTGCATCCTGGTTAATGTCATGCCGCATAAACCGTTGTTTAAAATGTTTCCGGGCACATTCCCTGATTCTGCCATCTTCATAAAGGAGTTCCCCATCATGGAGCAAGCGTGTAATCATTGACGAAGAGGCCCCCCTTTTAAGGCTGAAGAAGAATTTGGTTGGAGCATCAAGGTCGTGTATGTACCTCATCTTCAGGCGCAATAAAGCATTTTGTGCTCGCCTTTCGGATATGGAATTCAGTAAGGCCGTTTTTCCATGGATTTGTTGCCTCATTCCCTGGTAGCTCACACTTGCAGTTCCCTGAAGCTGTTCCTGTAATTCCAGGATTTCATCTTCAAGTAAGGTTGTGGTTTTTCTTTCCTCTTGAACACCATATGCACGATATTGTTGGCAGAACAGTCTGATGTGCGTTTTGGCATTATCCCACCATTGTCTGAGGTTTGAGAAATTCCCTTGGGAGGCAACTAGAATATTCCAAATTTCCGGAAAAATGTCCTTAAAGGTACTATCATCAAGTAAGTTGTTATTAAATTTCCAAAAAGCACTCTTGTGTTTCGGGCAGGGGGCAGAAATTTTGAGAAATGTTGCGCTGTGGTCAGAGAATCCTGATGGGCAAATTTTGGATGACAGAACGAGGCGTTCAAGTGGAGGATTAATATAAAACTTGTCCAAGCGAGCAAGTATACTGAAACGCAAAAGAAACTTACCACCTTTGAAACCTTTAAATATCAACAATAACACTGCGTATAGTAAATGTGTGAACTTATTTGTGGACAATAGTGTCCTCACTGTCAGACAAAACAGTCACGGATGGTCACTTGAACCTTCAATGGTCACTTCATAGCACAGCTGTTGAACAGCCGTTTTGACTGTCAGTGATTAGCCAAGGGGTACGGGATGATTTTAATGAGCTGCACGTGATGTCTTGATGTTGGCTTTAAAAAGGCCAGTGCAAAATGGGCATTTTGACCGAAAGATTTGACCATTTTGACCAACTTCAAAAAGACCGAAAACACAAAAGAAACTTACCACCTTTGAAACCTTTAAATATCAACAATAACACTGCGTATAGTAAATGTGTGAACTTATTTGTGGACAATAGTGTCCTCACTGTCAGATAAAACGGTCACGGATGGTCACTTGAACCTTCAATGGTCACTTGATAGCACAGCTGTTGAACAGCCGTTTTGACTGTCAGTGATTAGCCAAGGGGTACGGGATGATTTTAATGAGCTGCATGTGATGTCTTGATATTGGCTTTAAAAAGGCCAGTGCAAAATGGGCATTTCAATCAACATGCCACGATTGTCAAGGGATCAACGGCAGCGTGCCCTGGGCATGCTGCAAGGCGGACTGAACTACCGTGAGGTGGCATGTCGCCTTGGCTGTTCACACCAGACGATATCGGCCCTGGTGGACAGAGACACCCTCCACAACTCTGCAGATGACAGACCTCGATCAGGGAGGCCAAGAGTCACCACTGCAAGGCAGGACAGGCAGATGGTCCGAAGTCACCTGCGGGATCGATTCCGTCCAGCATCCCGCACTGCGGCAGAAACTCCGGGGCGTGCAAACCCACGGATCTCCAATGATACTGCACAAAGACGACTGCATGACTATGGTCTGACTGCCAGAAGACCATACAGAGGCCCCGTGATGACGGTTGCCCATCGCCGCAACCGTCAGAGATGGTGCCAGCAGCATCAGCGGTGGACCTTGGCGCAGTGGAACGAGGTCGCTTTCAGCGAAGAGTCAAGGTTCTGTGTGGACAGTCCTGATGGGCGTGAGCGTGTCTGGAGAAGAACTGGCGAGCGATATGCCGATTGTTGCGTGCGTCAAGCCAACAGGTGGGGTGGCCCAAGTGTGATGTTGTGGGCAGCCATATCAGGCCACAGGACGCCACTGGTGGTTGTGGATGGGAATCTTAATGCCCAGCGTTATGTGGATAACATCCTGCGACCTCATCTGCTGCCATTCCTGCTAGACCACCCAGAACTGAGAACCTTTCAGCATGACAACGCTCGTCCCCATGCTGCTCGCTTTACCACTGCATTTCTCCAAGGCGAGAACATCAACACCATGCAGTGGCCTGCGCTCTCCCCTGACCTGAATCCCATAGAGCACCTGTGGGATGAGCTTGGGAGACGCGTAGTTGGCAGAGCCAGGACACGGGCAGAGCTGCTTCAGACATTGAGGACTGAGTGGAACAGAATCCAGCAGCAATCCATCCAAAGACTGGTAGGCAGTATACGCCGACGATGCACTGCCTGTATCCAAAACAATGGTGGCCATACACGCTATTGAAAGGGGACTGACATTACACCCTGTGCTGTTCTGTACTGTAGAACAAACTGATGAGATGGTGTATCTTGGTCAAAAACTTGACATGTCATCAATAAAATGCCAATGTTTCAATTAGCAATTGTTGGTTTGTTTTATTTTGAACCGTTACAATTTTATTACATTTCAAACAAGTGGTAAGTTTCTTTTGCGTTTTCGGTCTTTTTGAAGTTGGTCAAAATGGTCAAAATGGTCAAATGTTTCGGTCAAAATGCCCATTTTGCACTGGCCTTTTTAAAGCCAATATCAAGACATCACGTGCAGCTCATTAAAATCATCCCGTACCCCTTGGCTAATCACTGACAGTCAAAACGGCTGTTCAACAGCTGTGCTATGAAGTGACCATTGAAGGTTCAAGTGACCATCCGTGACTGTTTTGTCTGACAGCGAGGACACTATTGTCCACAAATAAGTTCACACATTTACTACACGCAGTGTTATTGTTGATATTTAAAGGTTTCAAAGGTGGTAAGTTTCTTTTGCGTTTCAGTATACAATATTACCCTGAATGCATCGACACCATGTGTATTGCCTGATTGATGGGTGCTGTACCCACCATATATCTGTCAAATTCATTTGTTTTAAAAATTTGGTGAGAGGGATTGTGGAGGCAGGATGGGGCTCTGCACTGTTCCTGTCTAGTTGGGGTTGGAGGGTGCAATTAAAATCTCCACCAATACAAACATGATTGTCTTGGTTTTTTTAGGGCGTTTTGGCTGTCGAGGGACGTTAGGTGTGTCCCAAGGTCATTAAAAAAAACTCGCCGAGCTACAGGCGTACTTGGGGCATAGATATTAAAAATAGTATAGAATTTTCCACAGTAGTGGAATTCTAGGGATGCTCGGGATCCCTTGTGTATTTCGTCGAATTTAAGCGATGAAGGCAAAAAGGAGGGGCTAATAATTATTGCGACACCGCCTTTGCGGGAGTCACCGTTACTAAAAAAGGACAGGCCGGGGAAGAGCCTACACCATTCTGCGACACAGCAGTCGTTGGCATGGGTCTCTTGTAAGAGGGCAATGTCAACTTTCTTCTGTAATAAAAAATCCCTTACTTGAACTTTACGGACAGAGCTACATCCTCCGTTAATATTCAGGCTACAAATGGAAAAACTCATTACAGCTACAAGGAGGAGTGACCACCACTCAATTTTTTGATAGCAGTTCATTCTTAGCTTTTTGCAACCACTTCTTTAAACGGTGACGTTGGAGGAATTGAAATAAAAAACGTGGGCCGTTTTACCATCAACCTAACGGAATGTATAAAATCAGGTAGCTCCGGAAAAAAGGTTTCTATAACAACATTCCTTTTTCGGAATGTGTCCTTAAGAAACCTTTTTATCTCGGAGGGAGGGATTGGAGGGGTTTCTTCTTCCTTAAGGCTACCACATTCACTAACAGAGTCATCTATATCAGATGGCTCAGATGGTGTGTCACACTGGTTTTCATCATTTATCTCCTCACCGTCATCACATCCCTCCACGTTATCGGATGGGGCATAGTCCATAGAGGGGGGGGGGGGGGGGGGGGGACGGGGAGGGCATCTTCAGGGGAGCAGGGGGGGGGGTACTAATTTTTGTGGTTCAACCATATCAGTTTCTAGGTCAGTAGACAAGGGCGAGGATTCATCGACATCTATGTCCTCCAATACCGAGAAACGATTTTCTGTGACAGGGACAAATCTAGGGCAGAGAGGAGGGGCTGTCGGTTTTCAGTTGTAGCTTTTTTAAAGAGATGACCGTTTTCATCTGTTGTTTGCAGATGTCTTTTTCCTTTTGGGCAGACTAATTGAAACTCGTCCTGGTTAGTGGGAAGAGATTGCAAGGGTTTGGGGGGAGGGGGAGGGGGAGGAGGACGTGATCATCGGGAGGGGATTCCCATCGGCTACCACGGCGAGAGAGGTAGGATCAGTTATAGCAGGCAACAAGCTGTGATTGGATGATGTCGCCTGGGGGGTGAGGTCTATCGTTAACAGGAGATGGCTGCAATTAGATCCTTCAGTAGAGGGAGGGGCCCCTATTTCAAGGGGAAGGGAAGGGGGTACGGCGGGGGGGGTTTGGACCGGTGGTAGGAGGGCTTGGGTCGGTGGTAGACAGATTGGGATCAGTGGTGGTAAGGCTTGGGTCGATGGTGGGGAGGTTCGGGTTGGTGGTGGGAGGGCTTGGTTCGGCGGCGGGAAGGCTTGGTTCGGTGGTGGGAGGGTTTGGTTCGGTGGTGGGAAGGCTTGGTTCGGTGGTGGGAGGGTTTGGTTCGGCGGCGGGAAGGCTTGGTTCGGTGGTGGGAGGGTTTGGTTCGGTGGTGGGAAGGCTTGGTTCGGTGGTGGGAGGGTTTGGTTCGGCGGCGGGAAGGCTTGGTTCGGTGGTGGGAGGGTTTGGTTCGGTGGTGGGAAGGCTTGGGTCGGTGGTGGAAGGGATTGGATCGGTGGTGGAAAGGTGGGGGGGTTGCTTATTCCCGGTTCGGAGGGGAGGTTGTACTTGTGGAGAATTCTCTTTTCGGGGGCAGTCATGCTTAACATGCCCAAATTGTCCGCAGCCAAAACATTTTAGAACGTTGGTTGGACACGTACACTGTATATTCGTTCTGTTGATGTTTTAATTTTATTATAAGGTTTAAATCCTTCTGGGAATTTTTTAAAATCATAAACACTTGCCGCCGGAATGAAACCACGTGCCTTAAATCGTTGTTTCGTGACCCAAAGGGAATCATGGAGATACGAGACACGATGGTACCGTATCGGGACAACTCTTTAATTAGTACATCGTCGGATACAAATGGGGGGCAATTGGATATCACGACTTTTATCGCTGGGCTATCTAGTGGGGAAATCATAACAAATAAATCTGGATCGATTGTCAAACCCTGTTCGACAATTTGTGGGACACAATCCACGTCGGACAAAAAAATAACGATCCGCTTGTTCATCCGCGAAGCGGCAACAACCTTGTCGATCCCGACAACACGACCGATTGCGAGGACAACGTCCTCGACACTCACCTCACGTTCCGGAGGTACACAAAAGAACCCGTGCTTACGGGTCAGGCTCTGAAAGGCCGTAAATCGAGATAGTGCAGCTGCCATGCTGGAACAGCTGCACTTACAACCCCTCCCCAACTCGGGGAGGGTGAATATATAATATAATCTTCCCTACCCGAACTCCGGGAATGGGAAGTAATCAGACCTCTCCGATTTCCCTAACTTCGGAAAAGGGAGGCAACAAAACAAACTGAAGGAAAGATAAACGAAAGGAAAAAAAGGAAATAGAGGTTTAAGATGAAGGAGCAAACACCGATCGGGCGACGCCCAAAAACGGCGAACCCTTACCAGCGATCACCCTGTGCTCTCCGGCTCTCTCTCCCGTCTCAACGTATATGGGAATCACCAGGAAGACTCCACGAACAGGCACAAGGACACAGAGGGGGGAAACGGGGGGGGGGGGGGATGGAGCAACAACACAGAGCACTCACAGGCCTCCACAAGCAGACGCCATGACAGTACAACTAGCATACAAACGGCCAGCAGGTGGCGACAGAGAGAGAGAGAGAGAGAGAGAGAGAGAGACTGAAAAAAGAGAGACTGAAAGAGAGAGAGACTGAAAAAGAAAGAGAGAAAGAGAGAGTCTGAAAAAAAGAGAGACTGAAAAAAAGAAAGACTGAAAAATAGAGAGACTGAAAGAGAGAGAGAGACTGAAAAAGAAAGAGAGACTGAAAAAGAAAGAGAGAGACTGAAAAAAGAGAGACTGAAAAAGAGAGAGACTGAAAAAGAAAGAGAGAGAGACTGAAAAAGAAAGAGAGAAAGAGAGAGACTGAAAAAAAGAGAGACTGAAAAAGAGAGAGACTGAAAAAGAAAGAGAGAGAGAGAGAGAGAGAGAGAGAGAGAGAGAAGGGGAGACAAGAGGGAAAGGGCTGGTCCATGGGGACCGATCGGCACTGACCGTGACCTCGCTGCGCTTACGAATCTGGGCAGTAGGGAAGAATGGGGCAGATTTGGCCCCCAACTTGCGTTGCAGGGCACAACCACCACAAAGAGGCATCCCCGATAGTTGTCCTTTTAAGAGTTAAATAAAGCGGTGTAAAAGATGACTTCCGAAAAAAAAAAGTTTTCTAGAACCTTAAAATTTTTTATTTCAATATCCAGCAATTAATACTTGAACACTAATACACAAATCGCCTTTTGGCACTTTCGAAACCCTTCCGTTTGGCGGTACGTACTTGGACAAAATTTTGTTGTTGCTCTTTAATGGCCACTATTATCCCACCAAGTGGGGTCTGCCGGGAGAAGCCTGCCCCAAGTATTTCACGAACCAGCCAGGCCAGGCCTGACATTCATAAAGTTAGGGCATGAATTTGGAATTTGGCCTTGGTGCCACCATACTCACCTACTCTTTGCAAAGGACACCATGGGATCTTTGTCCTTCACTAACCCATGCTGGCAGACGGGTTCAACGTTAAACTCCCAGTTTAACGTCCATCTGAGGGACGGCACACCGATTGGTGAATCACCCTGCCTGTGGAACAGCAAACTGACAGTTTATAGCTGGGTCGGGATTCAAACCCAGGCGAGACAGCACGCCTGCCCAAGGTAAGGTGTTCTATGAACTCTTTAGTTCTTCAGAAGTCTATTTTAATGTTTTTTTGTTATTGCCCTTTGTTTGCTCTCAACATGCATTGTGACATACAGTAGAAGTACAAAAGTCAGTCAAGTATAAACAACAACAACAACATGCATTTTAAGGCCATTTTCCCTGCTAGAGCGGGGGTTAGCCTCGCGGTCCCCATGACAATCTTCTCCATTTTGCCCTATTTTCTGCATCTCCCCTTGTTAACCCCCTTGCCCGCATTTATTCTTCCACTTCCACACTTCTACCATTTCAAGTACAAACACGAGCACAATAGTGATGTCCAAATTCCATTCTAATATTATCAGAACATTGCTTTCGCATATTTCATCATTGTGTTACTTTTTCATAATTTGATGCGAATCATAAATGTACATGAGGTGCACAACCTATTTTGTTCCTTCGCTTTTTTTCTTCCACGAAGCAAGATTATACAAATGTTCTTGGTAGTTGATTTATTTATTCTGGAGGTCCAGAACAATAGAAGGGAAAGACTATCTCCTTAGACTCTTAGAGGATACCTGATTGATTTTTTTATTTTTTATTTTTTTTTGTATACAAGGTCGAGGCTCGTGTAAGAGCTAACATTGATCACAAAAAAACGAACTGACACATGAAACATAAAACATATGATAAAGGGAGCGGGAGACAAGATGGAGAGCAGGGACATCGGGAGATCTGTGGGAGGGAGAGGGCTTGGGGGGAGGAGGCATGGGAAGTGGGGGGGGGGGGGGGAGGAGGCATGGGAAGTGGGGGAGGGGTAGGAGAGGTAAAAAAAAAAAAAACACGTGGACACTGCCAGGACAGCGGTAGGAATTTCAAAAAAGTGTATCTGGGGTGAATTAACGGGGGTAGAAAAGATCAAGGTTTTGGATGGGGGAAGACAAGAGATTGTGGTGAACAGCTGTTTTAAAGACCTGGAGGGAGGAGTGGGATTGAATAGAGTGTGGGAGTTTGTTCCAGAGGCGGGAGAAAAGAGGAATGAAAGAGTGAAGATGGGTAGAGAGTCTTGATTTTGGCAGTTTAACCATAAGAGGGTTGCTGGCAGATCTTGTGCGACCTGAAGGAATATTTGGGTGACAGAGCACAGGGAGAGCTGGGGGAGCAAAGCCGGAGAGGAGTCGGTGGAAGACAGAAAGACCACCAACCTGCCTGCGGTGAAATTTATTGTGAGATTTCAATATGTGCTTCCGAGTGACTTTGCACCAAGGTTGTGCTCCATAGTTCCATTTTGTCTTCCATTAAGCCAAAACTAGCCCGAGTAATAGATGGTAAAAATCTACATTCTCAGGTTTGGACTCCCGCATAACATTCG
The DNA here is from genome assembly GCF_964187855.1 of Myxine glutinosa. Taxonomy (NCBI): domain Eukaryota; kingdom Metazoa; phylum Chordata; class Myxini; order Myxiniformes; family Myxinidae; genus Myxine; species Myxine glutinosa. The sequence continues at coordinate 43,867,891 of NC_136268.1, forward strand.
CGTTTGCATAACGTTCATTGTGACGATGTTTTCATTGTGACGATGTTGTTTTCCCGGGTGCGGCACAAACGGCTGCACCGATCGCTGCACGGCTGCACCGATTGAACTCTGTGACCTCAGACACAGACTTTTTAGAAGGACATGGGTTGAATCCCTGCTTGAGAGAATTCCAACCCCCTCCCCGCCATCATGGCCATCTCTCCAACTTACAATCCCATGAGATATGCGGAAAGGACGACCCAAAACCAATATAAAAATCATTAAACATCATTCGTATATAAACATCATTAAAATTAAATAATGACCTCGGCCAAAGTTCAAACGACATTTAATCTCTACATGAGAGAATTCCACATAGCTATTTGGGCGGTGAATACGCTAACAGATCGCTTTCTCCATCGATCTTGCCAAGGCCGTAACAGCTATCGGTTCAAAATCCTTTTAACTGTTGATTTGGTAGTTTTTACAATGAAGGAAACATTAACAATGTTGTTAAAAGTTTATTTTGTGATTAATTGGAGTTATGTTGTTTGGAATGAAAAGAGAGATATCGAGTTCAAGTGAATGACGACATCCCATGATGGTTTCTACTTTCTGAACATGAACTTCATGGATCGCCATATGCAGATTCGCCACGGTCCCACGATCGATGTTTCCATACGTGAACGTACCCGTTTGCTTGCGAACGGGTACATTTTTCATGGAAGTCCTTCACGAACTTGCTGTCCATGTCTGACGTGGGACTGAAGGTGCTACAGAAATGTGGGATTTATTGGTTTCATGCTTTAGCTTTCACTGTATCTGCATTGCCTGTTTGCTACTGGCCTCCCACCCGTGCGTAGCACGGGTATCTCCCTAGTCGGGTTAATGTCAACCGGGTAACCATAAGACCTGTCTACCACATTTGTCAACATTCGCAGTTACGGAAAAGCCATTTGCAGCATAGTTACTGGAGAATGCGGAGAGAGAAACGAATCAAATGTCACTGTCGGCATGTGTTGTTTGCTAAACTTATCAAATGGAAAGCTTTATAATGGACAATAATGGCTTTCGATTTCCCCATGAAATCATATTTCATTGTGCTTAAACTTCGGGCATTAAAAAAAAGAAAAACTCAGAAGCGGGTTTCAGAAGATGGAATGCAGTCCTCCCAGGTATCGAAGTATCCACCTTCGTTTCGGTTAAAAGCCACAACTCATTGACCAAGCTGTGAAGGTTTCTTGTTCTCAAAGTTTTGTTCTGAGGGTTCTTTCCAGGATCGTCACCGAGCCTCGGACAGTCTCCACCTGCAGTCCGTTTGTAGTATGTGAATTACCCTCGCCAGAGGAGAGGGTATTGCATTTGAGTCCGTTTGTCTGTCTGTCTGTTTGTCCGCACAGAATAAATCTGATTTTCTCTGCAACCGTTGGTCCGATTGACAGGAAATTTGCACCATAGATGCAACTCCACTTGTATAATTTTTTAATGATAATTATGACGTCATAGGTCACGTGGTTCGGCCGCCAATTTGGAAAAACCGAAAAAATTTGCACCTCCATATCTCCAAAAGTGCTGAATAGAAAAAAATGAGACATGGCTCATTGTAAAGAACTCTCCATGGGGAATAAAATATGTTAATGATGATGTCATAGGTGCCTCCATTATGACGTCATAATTCGACAAGTACAAAACTTTTCCGATCAAGATGAAATTTCTTGAGCGTCATGTAGGCATAAACAGGTGCAGAAAAAATAATAACGATGACGTCATTGGTCACGTGGTTCGGCCGCCATCTTGGAAAAACCGAAAACATTTGCACCTCTATCTCTGAAAGCACTGCATAGAAAAAAATGAGACATGGCTCATTGTAAAGAACACTCCATGTGGAATAACATCTGCTAATGATGATGTCATAGGTGCCTCCATTATGACGTCATGATTTGACAAGTACAAAACTTCATCCGATCGAGATGAAATTTCTTGAGCATAATCTCAGAATAACTTGGTGGGAAAAAAAATAATGATGACGTCATCGGTCACGTGGTTCGGCCGCCGTATTTGTTTTAACACAAAAGCCTTAAAACCACTGAAAATACATCCTGGCAAGGGTTTGCAATCTCTGATTGCTCTTCTTTTTTTTTTTTTGTAGTAGGCTTTTAAGATCTCCATACGGTTCTTCTTTATCATTCCTTTCACTCCAATAATCACTGGTACAATACCGTCACTCTTCAGATTCCAAGATCTTTTTACTTCATTTTTGAGGTCTTGGTATTTGGTCATTTTCTTGATTTTGCGTTGTTTTGGCCAAAATCGCTGGGTATTGAAACCTCAATAAGCAATGACATATTTTCTTTTTTTATATACCTAAGTACTATATCCGGTCACAATGCTTTGTTTTCTATGTTCACACTCGATGGGATCATCAGGTCATGTGTGAGCATTACCTCCTTGTTTTCAGTAATTGCTTTTTGTTCATTTTTCCATGAATTTTTTGGGATTGGGATACAGAATTTTCTGCAGATGTGCTAATGTATTACTCTACACAAGTATAAAATCCTGTCAAAAATGACAGTTTGGAACAGTTTATTCGACGGGACAGCCTCGCGAGGAAGCCAATGTCTGAAGCCTCGGCCTAGTGTCAGATGTGCTGATATCTTCTTAATTTATCAGACGTAAATGAATACTCGTTTTACTCTGCGCGTGTTGCACATCATATGCAGTGAAATTTACCACCCTACGCCTTGTATTAATTGTTGTTTTTAAAAAAACGCTTCTGTACACCTCCCTTAAGGCTCAGATTGTAAGCCACCGTCTACAATATTACAATAGAACAGACATAATTATTCTTTGGTGGAAAATGTTTTTCGAGTTTGTTTTGTCCTCAAAAATAGACCGTCGTGAACAAACATTCGTGTTAAACGAATGGCCTTCAAAGCTACCCTTGTGAAGGGGGGCAGACATCTGTACAAACACACAAACTGACTGTGTTTTATATGGTACATACCTTGTTAAATACCTTTGTGTGTACAGCTGTTCTTTACATTCTGATAGGAGGTGGCTCGTCCTTTCTTTTGGTACCTTGCAGAATTTAAACTTGTCCGATTGACTCATTCCTGCTAGTGTGTGTGTGTGTGTGTGTGTGTGTGTGGGTGTGTGTGTGCGCGCATGCGTGCACATACATCTATTATGTTGCGGTAAATATAATTCGATTTCTTATTAAAGATATAGGTAATGCTTTGTACAAGTAATTTTATTATTTCATTCATACAAGCAAGACAGATAAAATTATATTGCTGCAGGGCAGACCATGTGTGCCTTTTCATGTGCTTCATTTACACTTCATGTGCGTTTTATTTTGCGGAAATATTAAGAATGCAGAAATAATTTACACAATGCGAAGCAACACGGACCAAAACGTAAGTACAAGAAAGCTCAACAGAGCTTATCCTCCATTCCCTGCCCCTAGAGCTCCTCCGTGTCTTATCTGCAGCCTTTCTGCTTGCCTGCAAACGCTGACATTTAACAAGCAGAGATTACCACCCAGGCTCAAACGGCGGTTATTGCACCTCATCGCACTTGTCAGAGGGTGAAAGCTTTAAACACAGACAGTAAGGAATTGTGGAAATAAATAAAGGAATAAATCAGGTTCATTTTATTATCCTGGCTCTCTGGGGCTGGTGGATTTTGGAGATACATCTATGTGTTGGAAATGGCACAAAGGGCAAAAAGAAAGCAGTTTGGTCCAAACTGGTGTGTATGCATATGTATATGTGTATGTATATATATACATATATATATATTGTCCTGTCCACAGCTGATGAACACCAGCCTTGGACGAATGGCCGAACCAGCTTTAACTCCGAGGCGTCTCCAGAAGATGACGGATATTTTTGGCGTGCGCGGGAATGAAGGAATTTCAGATGTTTAATTAAACGAAATACACGGGTTTAATGCGGAACCCACAACGAACAGACACGACAAGGAAATTCAACAGCAATGATTTAATGAAAATAAATCAAAGACGAAAAATGTCAAATAAAATGTTGAGGTAAAAACTAATTCCTATGTGAGGTACCTCCACACACTCAAATACAAAAATCAAATCAAATCAAAAACTCAAATACAGACAGGGGGAGAGGCAAATAACTAGAACTGCCACTTTATAACTGCTGGCAGTGATGACCTATTTCCTCTGCCTTCCCGCTTTCATACAACCCCGCTTTTGATACAACCCCGCTTGGATACAAACCTGCTTTAAAAATCACTTGTAAAGAATTCATAACTCCTCAGTGCAAAAAGTTGCACATTAATTAGTTATGCAAATTAGCAAAAACTATAGCGCCATCTTCTGTCCATTATTATATAGCAGTGTATAACTGAATGGGAATTCTAAATATGAAGTATGTTGTCGATGTAGAGATGGGGAAACTATGGTGGAGTGTGGGTGAAAGGTCCTACACCCCCCACACACCCCCATACACCCACATCCCATACATCCCTACATCCACACACACACACGCACACACACACACACACACACACCCATACACCCACATTCCCATACATCCCTACATCCCTACATCCACACGCACACACACACATCCCCATACACCCACATTCCCATACATCCCTACATCCCCCCCCCCCCCCCCCCCCCCCACACACACACACACAATTTAAACAGTGTCACAAAAGAAAGCTTTTACCTCCACCACAGAATCACAGTCTTAATCAGTCAATTGATCACAGGTTCTACAACACAGGCACTACAGTCATTCGGAGGAAATGAGGTAAGGAAATGTCATTTCTGAGGAAATGATGGACAGAGATCTATATAATAAAATTTTAAAAAATAACTTGAATGCCTTGTATTTTTCAAACATAAGTTCTATAATTAGTAAGAAAAAGTATTTCCTTCCTGGTGAGCTTCCTTCCTGCACTTATATTTTCAAAAATATATATTTGGCGTTTTTGGACTATTCTGACTGTCTCTACCTGAGAACTTTTGAAACGTATGGTAACGGCAAATTACAGGGCTGAACAATCTCTTGAATTACAATTATAAACTTCATAGTTGTGTATTAGATGCATAATAGTAAAGTGGTTCTGGTGCATGTCTTTCATCATATTACTTGTAACTTTTGAAATGGCCAATCTGATTGTGATGAAATTGCCATGAGCTATTCACCCATTCAGAGGCCATGTCCATATTTCTTATGCATCAGGTATTAGGAAAGAGGTGGGGGGGGGGGGGGGGGAGGAAAGGGGGAGTGGTCATGGTAGAAATAACATCTAGTCGGTCGGAGGTGACTGGATGAATTGACAGAAGGGAAGGAAAGTGAGTGGGAATAATGTAAATTGGGGCGTGTTGGGGGATAGGGGGAAAGGGGCGGAATGGGTTTGAAGGTTTTCCGTTTTTATGGTCCCCCAGCCAAAGGCTACGGAGATATAATGCTTTTGGGTTGTCCTACCGGGTGTTCATCGGTATATATGTCTGCCTGTCCAACCGTGCATGTGTCCATTATCAGTTTTTGTTATCACAAAAAGTGGTAAACCACAGAAGGGATTTCATCCAAAGTTGGCACAAGGAAGATGAACTGATTAGATTTGGGATCAAAAAGTTGAAGGCCATGTGCCCTTTGAGATTCATTTCGCAGACCATAATTCGAGTTTGAAGCATCTGATGTTGTCTCTCTTCTACTTATTTCTCTTTTCTGTCTCATGCTCTTTTTCATGTGACCTTTCATTTTCCATGTGTCCTTTAATTGAGATCAAACGTGGATAGAGGCATGCACATCCATCGACGCTTTCACGTCCAATTGCATTTTCTATTTTTTTCGTATGTAATATATACCTTGTAGATCGTCAATTGGAATGGGAATACCAATACACAATAATCATGTTGTATACCTTTTAGAAATAAAAGTCTAACCTCACTCTTGCAAGAACAGATTGTATTGATCATGGAATCACTCTGGTCAATAAATGAGCAAGAACCTGCATATGTTCCAAGATCATGATTTGTCCCCAAAAATTTTTTTGGGTGATTTTATGGTAGTTGTTGCCAATTATTGGCCAAGCTGTTTTGCTACTTTTAAATTATTTTTTGGGGAAAATTGCATCTTGTCTTTCTCTTATTTTTCATGCCGAACGTGATATGGGACAGAGTGTAATGTTTGTTAACTTTGCCACGAAGCTGGGTGAGGGTTATATTTTCACCCCAGCCTGTCTGCCTGTTTATTTGTCTGTCTCTCTGTGAACAGGATATATTTTTAAAAAGTCTAATCTTGGTGGGCAGGTTGGGTGTATGACGAGGAAGAATTGATTCGATTTTGGTGAAGATCCAGATCTGGATACGAGAATATTTTAATTTTTGTGAGTGATCCTTCACCATTGAGAGATGTGGCCAAAACGATATATAGCAGGGTATTTCAAAAAGTTGGGGATGGATTATGACAAACGTTGGTGGATGAGTTGGTTGTATTACAAGAATAAACCGATGAGATTTTAGTTCAGGTCGGGATCCAGATCCAGCCTATCAGTGGGATATAAAAATGTTCGGCCTGGCGGAGATATGCTCTCTACTGAGTGCTGTTTTAGTTTGATTTTTATCCATCCAAATGCCTTTTTCACCTCAACAACTAATACTAATGTAAGTAGATAGAGCAATTTTTTTTTGGATCTCGCGAGATCTTGGAGACGACGTCACGGATTTTCGAAGCTCCACACGGTCTCCACGTTTTCAAAGTTGTCATTGTTCACAATAATTGTATTTTGTCGAAACTGTATTTATCTTTCGGGGTGTGAACCTATAGTGTGCCCCTTGGAAGTTTCTCGGTGTTGATCTTTCATAAATTAATCGTTTCTGTTTGCCGCGCCGCGTATGAGGCCTTGCAGCCTCAGGCTTCCCCCGTCGAAGTTTGTTCCTTCCTTCGCTGTTTTTGCTAGGTTTTTTTATTTTCCCTTATCCCCCAAACTTCACCCAGCATCTACTCTTTGTCTAACGTTGTAACCCCCACCCCCCCCCCCCCCAAAAAAATAACAACTTTTATTTCCCTTTCTCCTCATATGCTTTTGTCCCATCGTGCGCCTCTGTCCATGTGCGCTGTCCCGCCCCGCCCCCATTATCCCTTTGCCTTCCACCTTTTGCCCTGTTCAAGTGACTCGTGGTTGTCCCTCTAGGCCCTCTCCCCGTTTGTATTTTTGTGAATATAAGATTGTTCTTCACGGTTCTGTTTAAATATGTTTAAACTTTCCCCCACAGTGTTTTATTCAGTGGTTTATTACAACACGCTGTTTTTCTTCCTATTTAAAAGGCTCCTTTCAATTTCCTCTTCAACTCATTCCATTTCAAAAAAATATTCAATCTCTTATAATTCTTTCTCACTACATGCTCTAAATTCTCATTCATTCTACCCCTCCTCCATTGTTCTTAAACGGATCACTAACTTGAAAATCACAACAAACCCAATTTGTTATAAATGTTCATCTTTCATTAATCATCCACTTTCTAAACGTCCCCCTTGCCCCTCCCCTCCAAATCTTCCCCCTTGCCCCTCCCCTCCAAGTCTCCCCCATTGCCCCTCCCCTCCTAAACTCCCCCCTTGCCCCTCCCCTCCAAATCTCCCCCCTTGCCCCTCCCCTCCAAATCTCCCCCCTTGCCCCAATGCAACAATTGGAAGCAATTTTTGGCAACTTCAAAACACAATACTGTGATTTGTAGTTTTATTATATAAGGTCGACATCCTCTTATGTCCCTTTCCAAGGCCCTATTGGCATTATCACATGACATGAGCAGGAGCACTTCGGTAAAGAAAATGCTCAACAATGACATTTAAATTTTGGTCGAACAATCAGGAAAAACATGCTTTGTTTTCCAAATATGGCAAAGGCTTGGCGGCAGACTGTAAAATGCACCAAAATGAAAAGAATGTCCGACTGAAGTTAAAGATGTATTAATAGGACAAATCTAGAAAAGACCAACTTACAAAGTTCAACAGCACTGCATTGATGGATGCTTTGAGCCAAGTTACGCACATGCAATGCGATACGCACACATGATTCAGGGCAGGTACTTTGTTTCCACCAACATCCCCAAATGAGCTAGACCTCTCTCCACCAGACCCTTTGTAATGGTGCAGAGCTGTAGGACTTCCACCTGAGATTTATACATGCCTTTGAGAGGTGGGAAGCAGGAAGCGTGTCGAGAGAGCAGGGAGGTTGTTATCCCTCACAGATTTCCTATAAGCTCATTTCCATTATCACCAGGTTGCAGTTCCACAACACTTGCACCTTCATCTTTCTATTGTCCTTTTCTGTTTTGCTATTTCACTTCCTTTTCTCCCATAGGGGTTGTTCACACTTTGATAATTTCAAGAGAGTGTTCCACAGCATATCAGCACTGGTGAATTAATTTTGTTTCGGCCTTTTTTTTTGACTGGCTCATCTTTTTATTGATTGGTCAATTCACTTTGATGTAAATTAATATGACCCTACTGCAAAGCCGCAATGAGCCGGCGAAGCCAAAGCCTCTTGCCACTATTTTACCTAACACTATGGCATCAGTAGGTTAGGTAGTTGGTAGTAGGTAGGTGTAGTAGGTACTGTACCTGGTAAGACTTGGTAAAAGAGAAGAGCAGACAGTCCTCCCCAATACCTACATACAATAAATGTCACAAGAAGCTTAAGGAAGTAACTATACAATGTGCTAGCTCAGGGCCTATTTTAAGAACTTTTATAAGCTTTTTTGAAATATTTTTTCAAATGCTCGAATCTCATTGGTTCCGGTGTTTGGTGAAGATTTTCGTTGAAGATAACCAGGGCCCGTGCGGGCCCGGGTAACGAGGTTGGTCTTAAAGTATTTTAATTACAAATTAGAGGTGCATAAGATTGTGAATCAAAAAAAGACGGGTGAAACAAACTCCTAATGAACTTTTTTGCAATTTTTATGCATACTTCCGCATCCGCAAGATGGCGGCCTCCATGGAGCGATTTGGTGCGTCAAAGCTTCGAAATTCTCAAAGGATCCAGCAAAATCTGGCTTTTCAACATAATACGTACGCGTTCATTCACGACACCGGCTTCGCCGGCTACTAGTACCCGACTGCAAAGCTGCAATAAGCCGGTGAAGCCAAAGCCTCTTGCCACTATTTTACCCATCACTCTGGCATCAGTGATTCAGTAGGTTAGGTAGTTGGTAGTAGGTAGGTGTAGTAGGTACCGTACCTAGTTCAAAATGACACCATTTGCATTCTGGATGAGATTACAATTGATAAAATTTACTTCTTGATTAATTCGGTGAATTCCGTCTCAACTTCGGATATTTCCGGCTGTGAAAAACTATCCACTACAGCCGCGAGATTTCTAAAAAATAATTCTTCGTCAATTTTAGAATATTTGACGCCGTTTTCACCCTCCGAAATGCGTAATAAGCTTTTTGGAAATAATTTTTGAAATGCTCGAATCTCATTGGTTCCAGTGTTTGGTGACGATTTTCGTTGAAGATAACGAGGTTGGTCTTAAAGTATTTTAATTTCACATTATAGGTGCATAAGAATGTGAATCAAACAAAGACGGGTGAAACAAACTCCTATTGAACTTTTTCTCAATTTTTTTATGCTACTTCCGCATCCGGACGATGGCGGCCTCCATTGAGTGATTTGGTTTTAGAAATATTTTTTCAAATGGTCGAATCTCATTGGTTCCGGTGTTTGGTGACGATTTTCGTTGAAGATAACCAGGCCCGTGCGGGCCGAGGTTGTTCTTAAAGTATTTTAATTACAAATTAGAGGTGCATAAGATTGTGAATCAAACAAAGACGGGTGAAACAAACTCCTATTGAACGTTTTTCAATTTGTTATGCATACTTCCGCATCCGCAAGATGGCGGCCTCCATTGAGCGATTTGGTGCGTCACAGCTTCGGAATTCTCAAGCCAAGGGATCCAGCATAATCTGGTTTTCAACATAATACGTACGCGGCTTCGCCGGCTATAACCTCTCCTATGATGAATGCATTATGCACAAATGATACATTTTAATTCCTGGAATCCTACAGGTCATTTGGTAACACATAGTATGCAAATTGTCTTAATCTCTACATTTTGGGCTGAATTAATCTTGCTGATGATGCTCGAAGGCCGAAACAGCAAACATAGCTTGAAGATCATAATCGTTGGCCTTAGGGACAAGTTGCATGCATTTTGGCCTAAGGGTCATGCTGCATTTTGTATTGTGCGGCAAACATTTTTTATTTACAGAGTCGAGGCTCATGGAGGAGCTAGAACCTTAACCCCCACTTTGGTGTTCAGATACCTCCGGGCCGACCGGAATGAATCCCGGTGTCCCGATCCGAACCTTCAGAGCGGGCCGGCTGGGGAGTGCCAAGCACCCCGTACCTGCACTTTCCGTCCCTGCGGTCCCAAATACCGGAACCACCCGAATACCACTTTATTCGACAAAATGAGGTGCGGCCTACAGCCTTAGAAAACCAACCCTAAATAAGTCAATACCTCCAACGAGAGGGTGGTGGGAGGGTGATGGCAGGGTGATGGCAGGGTGATGGGAGGGTGATGGCAGGGTGATGGGAGGGTGATGGCAGGGTGATGGGGGAGGGTGATGGGGCAGGGTGATGGGAGGGTGATGGGGGAGGGTGATGGGAGGGTGCAATAATCCGGTGCAATAATCGAAAACCGATTCAAAATGGCCCCTCGCTACGATTTTCCACGATCACATTTTATTTTCACCACTTCAAATCGACCGAATTTCACCAAATAAGATACCACATTCGATGCACTGATGTCATTTTTACGGCAAAAGTGAAAACAGATTTTAATTTGGAAATAAAACGAAAGCGTGCACAATGGACCCATTCGTGCCGCGTGACATGGTGACGTCATCGCGCTTTCATCTTAAAAGACATTTGATATAAGTTAATATTTTGATATAAGCCTTAGAAAACCAACCCTATAGAAGTCAATACCTCCGACGACACAGGCGCGCATTCGTGCCGCATGACGTGGTGACGTCATCGCGCTTTCATCTTAAAAGACATTTGATATAAGTTAATATTTTGATATAAGCCTTAGAAAACCAACCCTATAGAAGTCAATACCTCCAACGACACAGGTGCGCATTCGTGCCGCGTGACGTGGTGACGTCATCGCGCTTTCATCTTAAAAGACATTTGATATAAGTTAATATTTTGATATAAGCCTTAGAAAACCAACCCTATAGAAGTCAGTACCTCCAACGACACAGGCGCGCATTCGTGCCGTGTGACGTGGTGACGTCATCACACTTTCACCTCAAAAGACCCATTTGATACAAGTTAATATTTTGATATAAGCCTTAGAAAACCAACCCTATATAAGTCAATACCTCCAACAACATTTTTCGGGTGACACCGTCACAATTTCGGTCTTCGAGGCCGGCCGATAGGCACAGTGTGACCGGAAGGGACGAGGTTCTCCTGACCACGTGGCCCTTGACTTGGTTTGTCCGCACAATGCAGGCGCTTCCAGGATGAACTTTAGCCGGGGAGCGTTTGGGCGCCCCGGTGTGATACTGCCGCCCACGCGCATAACAACTTGTGAGTGCACGTGGGTCCCGGCGGTCGCACTGGCCTAGCGCTACCATGTTTAGACAGCGAACTCCGTCCCCGGGCACCACGTCTGACTCTCTTATTCAGGGAGCATGGTGACGTGGGCACGGTAGGACACCCGCGGAGCCCCGGCGGACCAGGGACGCGCGAGCCTACGCGTTAGCGTGCTACGGCGGAATCAACGGCTTCGGCCACGGCCGAACCGATACTCGGCCCGGTCGCCCGGAAATGAACTGGTTCGACGCCCGCGCTAGAGAGGTCGCGGGCGACTGAGATGTATTAACAAATTAGTTAATTAATTTTAGACGTCCGATTTCTAGTGTTTGGAAATTTGGAAGAGCTTGACCCTAGCCTTTCCCTTGCGAGGGCAAGGAGGAACTTAACACTTGACACTTAAGCTTAGTTTGAAGTACACCCTGCCAGCGCTCCCGGTGGGATGGCAGGGCAACCAGAAGGGACGAGGTTCTCCTGACCACGTGGCCCTCAATCTGGGAAGCAAGAGGCGTTCCATTAGTGGACGCGCCCCTCACGCCCGACTTTTGGGCGGCCCCGGCAGGCCGTTTGTTTTGATGTTCCGTGACAGGCCCCGCACCCCCACCTACGGGCCGACCGGGCGACCGGAATGAATCCCGGTGTCCCGATCCGAACCTTCAGAGCGGGCCGGCTGGGGAGTGCCAAGCACCCGGTACCTGCACTTTCCGTCCCTGCGGTCCCAAATACCGGAACCACCCGAATACCACTTTATTCGACAAAATGAGGTGCGGCCTACAGCCTTAGAAAACCAACCCTATATAAGTCAATACCTCCGACACAGGCGCGCATTCGTGCCGCGTGACGTGGTGACGTCATCGCGCTTTCACCTTAAAAGACTTATTTGATATAAGTTAATATCTTGATATAAGCCTTAGAAAACCAACCCTATAGAAGTCAAATGGTCCAATAAAGGGTGATGGGAGGGTGATGGGAGGGTGATGGCAGGGTGATGGGAGGGTGATGGCAGGGTGATGGGAGGGTGATGGCAGGATGATGGCATTTTATTTTCACCACTTCAAATCGACCGAATTTCACCAAATAAGATACCACACTCGCTGCACTGATGTCATTTTTACGGCAAAAGTGAAAACAGATTTTAATTTGGAAATAAAACGAAAGCGTGCACAATGGAATCATTCGTGCCGCGTGACGCGGTGACGTCATCGCGTTTCCACCTTAAAAGACTTATTTGATATAAGTTAATATTTTGATATAAGCCTTAGAAAACCAACCCTATAGAAGTCAATACCTCCGACGACACAGGCGCGCATTCGTGCCGCGTGACGTGGTGACGTCATCGCGCTTTCATCTTAAAAGACATTTGATATAAGTTAATATTTTGATATAAGCCTTAGAAAACCAACCCTATAGAAGTCAATACCTCCAACGACACAGGTGCGCATTCGTGCCGCGTGACGTGGTGACGTCATCGCGCTTTCATCTTAAAAGACATTTGATATAAGTTAATATTTTGATATAAGCCTTAGAAAACCAACCCTATAGAAGTCAGTACCTCCAACGACACAGGCGCGCATTCGTGCCGCGTGACGTGGTGACGTCATCACACTTTCACCTCAAAAGACCCATTTGATATAAGTTAATATTTTGATATAAGCCTTAGAAAACCAACCCTATATAAGTCAATACCTCCAACGATACAGGTGCGCATTCGTGCCGCGTGACGTGGTGACGTCATCGCGCTTTCACCTCTTGATGAATCCCCCGACGTGCGATACACCGGGATGATAGTTTATAGCTAAGTCGGGATTCGAACCCAAGCTAGGCAGCTCAGAGGTGAGTATGCGTACTTTTAGACCATCATGTCAGTCCCGCACATAGTGGTATAGTTACTCTTCTTAACTCCTCGTTGATAACATCCGTAATCTATCCCATAATCCATTGTGGTAAAGGAAGTGACCACTGCAATGTGGAAGGATTCCTTTTGTTTTTTTCCTGCTTTTACATTTAAGTGTATTGAAATATAAATATTAAGAATACACATTGCTATTGTATGAAATATGTTTTGAAATGAATGTTGAGCCTCGCTATGATCTTTTTGAGTAAGGTGTATATGTTGCGTGTTCGAACAGCTAAAGGATTGCAGGTAAAAACAGGTAAAAACTCCCACATTTTGGTTTCACCATTTCCTGTGTATTTAATGAAATAATACTGATATTTTATGGTTTGGTGGTCGGTGCTCCATTTACCGTTTACTAAAAATAAAGCATCAATTAGCTTATGGAATAATATTTTAGGATGAACAAAAAGAGGTGGAGAGTTGTTTGCACCTTTTCCCCCATTAAAAAAATTAAAATATACTATAGTACTGCACCTTAAATAAATATACGTTAAATCAACTTTTCCTTTCATTTGAAAACTTTTTTAATGGAAGTTTCTCCAAGGATTACGAGCACAGTCGTGCAATTATCTCTACCCACCTGTGGTGTTGACGATGTATTATTTTGACCTCTCCAAGGACAGGTGGAGCCCCTCCCTTTCTTCACCTTTTTGAAAAAAACTACATATGAATGAAATAACTATGATTGGTTCCAAAGTAAAAATCCCATAATCTCCTCGGGCGGTTGGAAGCACTGATTGATGAAGCAATTTGAAAAGGAGCATCGAGTAGATCAGTACTATTTAGCTTTCAGCAGAGATGGCAAGGTAGTTCAAGTACCACTCATAAACTTTCATCCTGGTGCTTTACAGGTAGGGCTTTGCATCATTGGGTATGCTGCGCCTCGAGGGCTCATTAAGCCGGCTATATCAGCTGCTAGCGCAAGCTTATCGATGTTAAAAATCCCACGGTACACTTGGATTAATGTTGGCCATTATTTTCCAATATGATGGCTATATTCCCAATTAGTGCCTCCATCTACTGGGTGAAGTGCATCTTCAGCAATAGATGTGGCTCCAGAGATCATGCAATGAGCAGCCAAGTAATGAATACATATGAACTGAAGTTGGGTTGGCCTGCCAGCATTCCCATATAAACCCCTGGCTCATGATATAGGGGAGCCTAGTTTAAATCCAATGTCCAATTTATTTGTTTATGCATTGTCTGCTAATTGGATGGCATGACAGGTTAAATTATTGGGCTCCTTCGAGGTATGCGTGCTTAACTTGGGGCTGTTTAGCTTGGGTTTGAATCTCTACACAGCTATTAACTGTCATACTGATGTTTTGCATGCAAGGTGAGGCACAATGTGTGCGCCATCTATCAGAAGGACATTCGGCCGCAGGACCCATCTGCCAGCATTGGCTGCACCGGTGGTCATTATATATCGGATGCCGCAGTGTCTTTATTTAATTTCCAATGCCAAGTGTGTGCCTTGACTTAATGCTTGGAATGCAAAAGCAAACGGTCTAGTGTAACCTGCTATGGAAGTACAGCTCATACATATGCTAATGGTGGATTGATGACGCGTTCCTGTGACGTATGTATAATAAAGTGGTTCCATCATGGCTGCTCACTGAACGGGTGTGTCTCCATCATTCCCGGGCTTTCGGCTACTGCTACATGGTGGCAGCGGAGTCACTCGGCGATTGTTAAATCGGTCGAATTGTAGTTAAGTCTGCAGTTATCGTTTTGGAAATCATTCTGGGCCATGGCGAAGTTTAATCCACCGGAAAACTTCGACTTTTCAAAGCCTGCTGGATAGCCCTGCTGGAAACGGCGGTTTGATCGATACTCCAAAGCGATGAAACTTGCCGGAGAAACGGGGGAGGTTCAAGTGAGTACCCTTATTTATGCGATGGATCTGGAGGCAGAAGATGTCGTGAGCACCTTTACCTATACTCCTGCTGTCGATGGCGACCATCCTGGTGAAAATGGGAATGAATTACAGACGATGTTGAGGAAACTTGATGCCTATTTCATTCCCAAACGTAACGTGATTCATGAACGGGCTGTTTTCCGGTCAATGAAACAGCAAGCGGATGAGTCTGTGGAAAACTTTGTGCGGCGCCTTTACACTGGTGCTGAGTACTGTGGTTTCAATGATAAAAATGAGTAAAATATGGGATCTACTCGTGTTGGGCCTGGCTGACAAGAAACTCACCTTGGAAATACAATTGTGAACTGGCAATTTCCAGATCTCAATCTCGAAATGGCAATTGAGATGGCAAGAGAACGAGAACTCATTATAGATCAGATGGGTCTTAACCCTCTGGAGTTTGCAAGCCGATTCTATCGGCTTCACGCATGCGCCGAAACGTCTACAAGCCGAATTTATCGGCTCTAACCGCATTCAAATTTACCACGCAATTACCGCCTCCTGGATTCGCTGTGTGTGTAATGGTTTAATAGTAGACTCCAGAGGGTTAAAGAGGACCACGCAACTGTTGTGGAAGAGGTGAGCAGACAAAAGGAAAAAATCACACAAAACGTTTCAACCTAGTCCCATGACCAAGTGTACTCGCTGCGGGGGTTTTGCACATAAGGACAGTCAGACGTGTCCAGCTGCCAATGCAAAGTTCTTCAGGTGCATGAAAATGGGGCACTACAGAAGGTGTTGCTGTGTAAGGGCAGTTGATGTTGTGATTGGTCATGAGGAAGATACCATGTTTCTGGGAGGTGTGAGTTTTCCGGGTTCCCGAGATCATCCGTGGTGTGTGACGGTTGACTTGAACAACTGTTCGGTGTGTTTTAAAATAGACACTGGGGCAGATGTGAATATTCTCAATAAAAGGATGTTTGACAAACTTGCTCCAAAACTCAAATTGGAACGTGCAAAATTAGCGAGGTGTCAGTGGGAAAATCCAATGTGATGGTTTGTTCATGACTGATGGTGTGTTCATGACCGATATTGTGAACAAGCATCAATCCTCTCATGTGAAAATGCATGTGGTCAAGAACTGTACCAATAATTTGCTGAGTGGACCAACAGCAAGTGCCATCGGACTGGTTTTGTACACGAGTGAGGTACATGCTAGCATTTTTGCGGACCTGTATTGTCTGCGGTGCAGCCCAGTAAAAATTCAGCTTCAAGACAATGCTGTACCTTACAGTGTTTCTACACCTAGGTGTGTGGTGGCTCCTCTATTGCTCAAGATAGAGGCTGGGCTTAAACGAATGGAAAGCAAGGGTGTCATCCATCGAGTGAGGGAGCCTACCCCATGGTGCGCTCCCATGGTGCCGGTTCTCACGAAGAGTGGTGACATCCGAATTTGTGTTAACCTGAAATACCTGAACAAAACAGTTCATCGTGCGAAGTTTCGAATGCCTACGATGGATGAATTGCTTCCCAAACTGGCTGGTGCTACTGTTTTTTCAAAACTAGACGCTTCGAGTGGGTTTTGGTCGGTCCCACTCCATCCTGATTCCTGCAACTATACAACGTTCATCACTCCCTTTGGCAGGTATGCCTTTGATAGGTTACCTTTTGGCATCACATCGGCACCAGAAATCTTTCAACAGAAGATGACGCAATTGCTGGAGGGTCACAATGGAGTCGTGTAATATGTTGATGATACACTGGTTTTTGGAAGGACTCTAAAAGAACATGATGAAAATCTTGATCGAGTGCTTGAAACTCTGAAGAAATCTGGTCTCAAACTGAACGAGAAAAAGTGTGAATTTCGGAAGAACAAAGTCGAGTTTCTGGGTCACATGATTGACCACCACGGTGTTAGAGCTTCACGAACTAAAGTTCAGGCGATCGTGGATATGCACCCGCCTGGAAACGAAACAGAGCTACGCAGGGTCCTGGGTATGATAAATCATCTAGGCCGTTATGTCATTAACCTATCGTCAGTGATTAAGCCGCTCAACGATCTACTTTGAGACGATGCTTTGTGGATTTGGGATCAAAGCCAAATTCAGGCTTTTAAGACAGTGCAAGAACTGTTATCCTCTTCAAGGATCTTATCATTCTCCGATACAAATAAGGAGACAACCATGAGTGCGGATGCTAGCAGCTATGGCGTTGCAGCTGTCTTACTACAAAAGCAGTCTCATGGGAAGTTGAGACCTGTCTGTTTTGCATCACGCACACTAAGTCCTGCAAAAACCAGATCGAAAAAGAATGCCTTGCTTCGGTTTGGGCCTGCGAAAATTTGTCAATACCTGTGGGGGCTACAGACCATTTGGTTGGTCACTGACCACAAGCGTTTAGTGCCATTAATCAACAACAAGGACCTGGATCAAGTGCCTTTGAGATGCCAACGCCTTCTCATGTGTCTCCTGCAGTTTAATGTGGTAGCATAACATGTGCCAGGCAAGTCCATGGTTGTTGCTGATGAATTGTCCCGTAGTCCACTCCCAGCACATGCCTCAGACCGTGAGTTATCAGAAGAAGTGGACGCATACGTTCATGGAATCGAGGCAGGTTTTCCAGCACCCAAGGGAAAGTTAGATGTCATCAGAGATGTGTCCAGGCTGGACCCTGTTTTGAAACGTGTGATTGACTACACTATCCATGGTTGGCCTCAGTACATGGATGACCATCCAGATATACTCGATCCGTATTGGGCAAATCATGGGAATTTGTCCGTCTATGAAGGACTGTTATTGTATGACTCTAGTATCATCATACCAACCAATATGAAGGCGGAGATGTTGCAAATAATTCATGATGATGGACATCAGGGAGTGACGAAGAGTCGACGCCAAGCCAATGATTGTATTTATTGGCCGGGTATCAGTAGGGACATCAATGACTATGTCAGTAAATGTGATCATTGTATCAAGTACCGGCCGGCTCAAAAGCGAGAGCCTTTATTCCCTACTCCCCTTCCGTCTCGTCCATGGAACGGATAGCGGCCGATATCCTTGAGTTTGACAAGAAACACTACCTGTTCGTGGTGGATTACTACTTCAGATTCAACGAGCTCATATACTTACCGTCTCTCACAAGTGAAATGCTCATTCATAAGATGAAGTCAACCTTTGCTCGTTGGGGCAATTCCTGATACTCTCATCTCAGACAATGGAAGTCAATTCGCGTCCAAAGAGTTTGCGAAATTTGCTGAAAAATATGGCTTTGAACATGTGACTGCAAGCGCAAGGTATCCACAGGCCAACGGATGTGCTGAAAAAACTGTACACATTGCGAAAATGAACCTTCGCCAACTTGATCCATATCTAGGGCTGATGTCTTACCGTAATACTCCTATTGAGCCTACAGGTTTTAGCCCTGCACAGTTGATGCTGAGTCGGAGGTTGAAGACAACTATGCCGACCTTGTCCCAGAATCTTCTACCAAACACAGACAAGATCGACCCTGATATCGTGAAGAGCAACCATGACAAGGCCAAGGAAAGAGGCGCTTACTACTACAATCGGAGGCATTCCCCTCAGCTTCTCCCTGAACTTCAGGTCTGTGAAAAAGTTAGAGTAAGAACTGGTCATCAATCGACATGGGAACAGTTGGGTACTATTTATTCCACCCCGACACCTAAAACACCTTGCTCGTATGGTATACACATTGGTGACAACGTTTTTAAAAGGAACAGACGCCACCTCAAACCTGATACTTCCGTACCTTCTTCACCTTCTGCATTGCCATGCTCAGAAGACGTTCCTCAAGAGAAGAAACTCCAATTGATATTGGAACTGAAGGCTCTGAGAAATCTGTCGAGTATAAAACTCGCTCTGGCAGAAAAGTTAAGACAGTTGAAAGACTTGATCTTCAATTAAAGCAAGAAAGAGGCCCTGGCCCAGAATAATGGCCTGGATCATTTATACCAAATACTAAAGACGGGTACTCTACCCTGATGGTGTCGCTCAGTTTGCTTTAAAGTTTGTTTGGGTTTTTGTTGTTCTCATATGTGGTCTAGTTTGATACTTTAAAATAACCGTTTACTAAACATTTTGTTGTGCTTTGTTCTGATTATGAGTAATTGGGGATTTGAAGCCTTTCAGGCTTATTTGTTGGGGGAGATGTTATGGAAGTACAGCTCATACATATGCTAATGATGGACTGATGATGCGTTCCTGTGACGTATGTATAATAAAGTAGTTCCATCATGGCTGCTCACTGAACGGGTGTGTCTCCATCATTCCCGGGCTTTCGTTCTACTGTTACATAACCTTCAACAGAAACTGCTTTGACAGCACCGACACTCGATGCATTGATGATAATATGATGATGTCTGCTAATGGCCCAGCAATGCAACTAAAAATACACCATCTGCTCATGTCTTTACTAAAAATATATATATATTCAAATGCAGTAATACCTCCCTTAGTGCTCAGGGTGCGTTCCTGGAGAAGAGAGTGCTATTCGAAAATGCGCTAAAAGGGGTCATTATGCCATTAGTTTAATATAGAGATGCATTCCAGATAGCGTTATTTCTTATGCATGAGCGGTACATGAGGATTTCATTGGAATATCCGAAATAACTATGCACATATGTAGTTCAAAAACTTTTATTTTTATTTTTATTCACATTTTCGGTATTTCGGCACATTACAAACCAAACACAGGTTGTGCAATACATATCGCCTAATTATTAATGAACCGCAGAATGACTGCCTGAACCATGGGCTGTGCCCTCAAAGATCCCAGACGTCACCTTGAATTTTTTCAAACCCTTCCGTTTTGTCAAATCCGTGCCTCTCAGGGCCAATTGGCAGACAATGAAGACAATGCCCACATTTCAACATTTGAAGGAGTGCCTTTGGCTTCTTCATTATCTTCAGTGGGATCATCATTAGAATCCTGATCCAATGCATTCATATTGTTGATTTCTGACACAATTCCTTCCAAGACCGCTTCATCTTTCTCTTCGTCATCTTCAAGCATCACGGGAATTTCATCATTCCAGGAAAAGGATCAACATCACCTGCAGGAAGCTCTTCCTCTTGAGGTTTGAATCCTCCTTTTTTCCAAATGAAGTGTCAGCATCTGAATCTACAGCTTCTTGAAGTTTCAAGCTCGTGTTCTCAAACCATCTCAGAAAACCTACTTCAACTTCTTCATCTTTTCCGCAATAGTTTTGTTTCCTGCTTGGTCCGCCAGGTTGCACCTCTTCCCTCAGTTTCTTTTCCTGCTTGACCATACTCATCATCAGAAGGGTTTGTGAAATTCCCAAAGTTTCAGCAGCTTCACGTTGGCTGCATGATCCTATACCTTGAAATCTATCAAGCAATTCAACTTTTTTCATTGCATCGAGATCAGTTCTTTTCCATTTAGGAGCCATCAGAATAACAAAAAAACAAGTCTGAGAGAGCAAATGAAGAAATGAAAACTGAAAGAAAAAGTCAGAGCCACTCATAATAGTGCTAATAATACAGATGGTAAACATCTCATAGTTTCATCATTGCACGAGCCTGGTGTTGGCTTAGCAGTTAGGGTGCTGGCTTGGGATCCTATGATCCTGAGTTCGAATCCCGGTTGATCGTTGAAGTTGAAGTTGATCGTTGAAGCCAGGGGGGTTGACTCAGCCTGTCATCCTGAGGTCGGCAAATTTAGCACCAGCTTTCTGGGATAAATGTGCGGGTGGTTTAGAATAGGTACACCGTATCCCTGCGTGTCATAAGGGGCGACTAAAGGTTTGGTGTCAGGAAGGCCATCCGGCCCTAAAAAAAACATTGCCTCAAAAAGGGAACCATGATGATTGTCATGGGGCCCGCAAGGCTAACCCGTGCTTTAGCAGGGAAAATGGCATTAAAATAAGGGAATTTTTTTTTCTCTTCATTGAACGGCATGCGGTAGAGTGCATACCTCTGCCAGGCTGAACAGTTTACGTTTTGTATATCACTCATAGGCCATATCTGGATCTCGACCTGAACCAAAATTGAATCGGCTTGTTCTTGCCACTTACCCAACTCATCCACCAAGTTTCATCAGAATTCATCCACAACTTTTTGAGATATCCTGCTATATATTGGTTTTAGCCCCACCACTCAATGGTGAAGAATCACTTAAACATTCTCTGATCCAGATCTGGATCTGCATCTTCACCAAAATTTAATAATCTAGTCCTTGTTACACACCCAACCTCTCCACCAAATTTCGTCCTAATCCACCCACAACATTCTGTGATCCTGTTCACAAACAAACAGACAAACAAATGGAAAATCGGTCAGAGACCGAGGACTTGCAGGAATGTACTTTTTCTTTTTTTGATTTGCCAACCACTCCCCGCCATCACGGTCGTCTCTCCAACGCACAATCCCACGAGATATGCGGAAAGGACGACCCAAAACCAATTATCTTCTTTTTGATTCACACAGTGCATTCAGAAAGTATTCAGACCCCTTCACTTTTTTCACATTTTGTTATGTTGCAGCCTTATGCTGAAATCGTTTAAATTCATATTTTTCCCTCATCAATCTACACTCAATATCCCACAATGACAAAGAGAAAACAGGATTTTAGAAAGTTTTGCAAATTTATTAAAAAGAAAAAACTGAAATATTACATTTACATAAGTATTCAGACCCTTTGCTATGACACTTGAAATTTAGCTCAGGTGCCTCCCATTTCTCTTGATCATCTTTGAGATGTTTCTACACCTTGATTTGAGTCCACCTGTGGTAAATTCAATTGATTGGACATGATTTGGAAAGGCACACACATGTCTACATACGGTCTCACAGCTGACAATGCATATCAGAGCAAAAACCATGTCATGAGGACGAAGGAACTGCCTGCAGAGCTCAGAGACAGGATTGTGTCGAGGCACAGATCTGGGGAAGCTTACAAAAAAAATTCTGCTGCATTGAAGGTTCCCAAGAGCACAGTGGCCTCCATAATTCTTAAATAGAAGAAGTTTGGAACAACCAGGACTCTTCCTCTAGCTGGCCGGCCAAACTGAGCAATCGGGGGAGAAGGGCCTTGGTAATAGAGATGACCAATAACCCGATGGTCACTCTGGCTGACATCCAGAGATCCTGTGTGGAGATGGGAGAAATTTCCAGAAGGACAACCATCACTGCAACACTCCACCGATCTGGGCTTTATGGCAGAGTGGCAAGACGGAAGCCTCTCCTCGGTGAAAGACACACTAGACGCCTCGCGCCGACTTTGTCAAGGTACATTAAAAGTAACATCATTAAAAGTAAATAATGAATTCTGCCAAAGTTCAAACGACGTGGGTTTAATCCCTACATGAGAGAATTCCACATAGCGATTTTGGCGGTGTATAAGCTAACAGATAGCTGTCTCCATCGATCTTGCCAAGGCCATCACACCTATTGGCTCAAAATCCTTTAACTGTTGACTTGGTAGTTTTTACAATGAAGGAAACGCAAATCGGGAGTACTTACGACATAGCGATTGTGAATGTGACAGCTCTGAGGCGTCTTTCGCTTCGCATCGCAATGATGGCGAGCACCAACATGGCGGCTGTAAGATTAAAATCTGGCTTCAAGCCCCCTCACCACCCAAAATCTATTCCGGCAAATCTATTCCGGCAAGTAACAAACCAACCAACTAATATACTTGCAGGAATCTATTCCGGCAAGTAACCTACAAACCAACATACTTGCCGGAATCTATTCCGGCAAGTGTCCAACCAACCAACATACTTGCCGGAATCTTTTACGGCAAGTAACAAACGGACAAACAGACAGGGGTGAAAACATAATCTCCATCCACCTTTTGTTGCGGAGGTAACGAAATCAGGATGAAGGTCCCAATTAAAATCTGCCTCATCGCGGTTTCATTGAAACCGTTGAATCCTTCTGCTGTATCACTCCTCCTCGCCCCGGCTTTACACTGCGGTCACGATTTTCACGTTTTGGGTGACCTTGAGCTTGACCTTGGGCCTAGAGAGTTAAATTGGGCACAGTCTAATCCAGGGCAAGGCAAATATGTGTGTCAAGTATGTCGATGCTATGTGCAATGATGTAGACATAGTACTGCGCACAAACAGACAGACAGACTAGAAATTGGTCAGAGACCGAGGACTTGCCAGAATGTACTTTTTTATAGGCCATTTTGGATCAAAATGGCGGGAAATCGATATCTATACATGTATACTCATGAAATCTATGCATGTGTACTCTTGCCGGTGGATTATAACTTGCAGTATAGCCAGCATATCTATTTGGGTGGTGTATAAGTGAATAGATCGCTGTCTCCATCGATCTTGCCAAGGCCGTAACACCTATCGGCTCAAAATCCTTTTAACTGTTGACTTGGTAGTTTTTTACAATGAAGGAAACACATATCGGGAGTACATACGACATAGTGATTGTGAATGTGACAGCTCTGAGGCGTGTTTCGCTTCACATCGCATTGACGGCGATGTGTAACTGCAATGTGTAACCGTGTGAGCATCCATTGCCCAGTAACCAATGACAGTTTCCACGATAGTCACATTTTGCGTGACCTTGAGCTTGACCTCGGGCCTAGAGAGTTAAAAATTGGGCACAATCAAGGCAAATATGTGTGTAAAGTATGGCGATGCTATGTGCAACGATGTAGACATAGTACTGCGCACAAACAGACAGACAGACGGACAGATAAACAAACCAACCAACATACTTGCCGGATTCTATTCCGGCAAGTAACAAACAGTGGTGAAAAAATAGCTTCCAGCTTCGGTGGCGCAGGTAATGACGAGATAAAGGAGAAGGAAAAGAAAAGTAGCCTTCCCTCAAATGCTTTTTTTCTTTTCTTTCGATTTGAAGTTGATTCTTTGAAGACCGAGATCTTTTGAGATTGTCTTTTAACTTTGGCTTGCAGAAGCTGACATTGCAACAACATATTAATCCCTTTCTGTCACCTTTTAGATGAGCAAGGATTGCAATTTCAACTCCACAATGCAGTTTATATAAGTCTCCATAGCCATTCCAGTATTGCTTATAGTAACATGGAACACACATGTCGTGTGCCTTGAATCAGTGTGCCAAACATGCATGATCATTTTGAATACATGTTTCATATAACGATTTTAACTGGAACCATGTTTATCGATCTTAAAATGGGTAATTGTAGGGGATTGAAAGCAAAGACCCACTTAATCTCATTACAATAATGCATTATTCTCTTAAAACTGCGAGTTAACCCCAGATGTGTATTTTGCTGATGTTTTATGATTTTTTGGGGATTTTTACATTTTTAAAATTCCACGTTTAGATTGAAGTTACATTTGCGGAAACATCGTGGAATATCCATATTGCAGAAAATGTAGACATAAAACATTTAGAATGTCGCTCGTGAAACATCTTTCCATGATCAATGTACGTGAACAAATAGACAATTGTCATTCCAGAGAGTTGTGTGAATACGATACAAAAGATAATTTCCTACGGGCAAGTGTGGTTTTATTAATCAAAGTCATGAACTGCAGTTCGATACAACAATGACGGTTACATCTAGTTACAGAAATGGGGAACTTGACGTTCTCCTAATTTAACCATAAGTCACAGACATCACAGCCAATATAAATTACTCTCTTATGATCTTACTGCGGCAGCATTATGTAAAGTAACCGCTTTTCGGAGCACATCCTCTGCAGTTGGCATCTTCCTCTGCCCTTGGCGCCAAGAATATCGGGCACACTATTGTTCAATCTGCTGTTGTCATGTACTGTGGCAGCCAGCAGATGAGATAGGCCTTTGAAGTGGCAGGTGGGATTGGAAGCACACAGAGAGTGAAGTTATGACTCTTCAGGTTTGAATATACTTGAATATTCTTTTCTTTTCTTTTTTTTTCTCTTTCTCTTTCTCTTTCTCTTTCTCTTTCTCTTTCTCTTTCTCTTTCTCTTTCTCTCTCTCTTCTCTCTCTCTCTCTCTCTCTCTCTCTCTCTCTCTCTCTCTCTCTCTCTCTCTCTCTCTCTCTCTCTCTCTCTCTCCTCTCTCTCTCTCCTTCCCCTCTCCCTGATTGTGTAACCTTGAGACATGACAGAGGTTGCCGACCCACTGTTCAGGAGGGTGCTGGGATTGAAGGGTCAAAAGCTCAATGACGCACTGTGTCGAGCTGATGATCCAGACATGGATCATTAAATGAGGTAGTAGGTAAATTTAAGGATATCTTTCAGATCTCGATATATATGTATATACAGTCACGTGAAAAAGTAAGTACACTCCATGTAAAATTTTGACTTTTTCAACTTATTTCAACATACAGCTATTTGATCTTCATTTCAACAATATTGAAAGATAAAGGTGATATAATATAACAAATATCATGAAACATTTACATTTTGTACTCCATTGTATAATTTAAATAAACATAAATGCAAATTTCGCATGTGGAAAAAGTAAGTACACCCTCAGCTCTAAAAGGTGGTATTGCCCCCTTTCGCAGAAACAACCTCAAGTAGGCGTTTCTTATAACTGTCTACCAATCTCTGACATCGACTGGGAGAAATTTTTGCCCACTCCTCCATGCAGAATTCTTTCAGCTGTGCAATGTTTGAGGGGTTTCTTGCATGCACAGCTCGTTTCAAATCCCCCCACAACATCTCGATGGGATTTAGATCCGGGCTTTGACTTGACCATTCCAGAACCCTCCATTTCTTTCTTTTCAGCCATTCCTTGGTGAATTTACTGGTATATTTAGGGTCATTGTCATGTTGCAAGGTCCACCTTCGGTTGACCTTAAACTTCTCCAACAGATAGCCTCACATTATCCTCAAGCACCCTCTGGTACAATGAAGAATTCATAGTGGATTACATGATGGTGAGCTGCCCAGGCCCTGATGCAGCAAAGCTGCCCCAAACCATAATATTTCCACCGCCATGCTTTACAGTTGGTATCAGGTTCTTGTGGTCAAATGCTGTCTTTGGTTTTCGCCAAACATGTCTTCTGGTACTGTGGCCAAATAGCTCTACCTTTGACTCATCTGTCCAGAGCACATTGTTCCAGAAGTGCTGGTCTTTGCCAAGGTGTTCATTGGCAAACTTTAGTCTTGCCCTGATGCTCTTTCTGGACAGCAAAAGTTTCCTCCTGGCACACCTCCCATGTAGATCAAATTTGTGCAGCCTCTTTCTAATGGTAGACTCATGCACTTTGACATCAACAGTGGCAAGAGCTACCTGGAGGTCCCGTGATGACATTCTGGGGTTCTTAGAGACTTCTTTCAGCATTTTGCGGTCTGCTCTCGGGCTGAACTTGCTGGGGCAGCCTAGCCTGAACAAGTTGGCAGTTTTTTGGAATGTTCTCCATTTGTAGATGATCTTCCGCACAGTCGAATGATTGATTTCAAATTGTTTGGAGATCTTTTTAAATCCCTTCCCAGACTCGTAGGCATCTACAGGGTGATTGAAAAGTAACTCCCTATTTTAAAATATTTAGAAATTATTTATTTATTGTAATATTTTTCTCAAAGTTTTAGTGTTTGTTCCTTAATGTATGAGAATTTAATCTCTGTTGGTTTTTTTTCAGATTATTTTTTGTTTGAAATTCGGAAGCCCTACAAACATGGCTGGACGTCTTACCCTGCAGGAGCGTGCCCAGCTAGTGGTATGAAGATTGGTCTGATCTCTTTAAAAATATCCTCTGGTCTGATGAAGCGGTATTTCACATCGGTGGGTTTGTGAACCGTCACAACTGCTATTACTGGGCAGGAGAAGATCCTCGTGTTATTTCTGAAAAAACGCAATATCGGCCCAAGGTAACGGTGTGGTGTGGAATGACTTATGAAAGGATTGTAGGTCCCTTCATTCTTCGCGATACCATGAATGCCAAAAGGTACCTCACCATGCTGCAAGACGAAATCTGGCCAATTATTATCAGTGCTTCGGAGAATGTTGAAGATTTGATTTTCATGCAAGATGGCGCTCCTCCACATTTTGCTATTGTTGTTCATGAATGGCTGAATGCCCACTTCCCTGGGAGATGGATGGGTCGTCATGGTCCGTATGAGTGGCCAGCCAGGAGCCTTGACTTAACACCATGTGACTTTTTTCTTTGGGGTTGGGTAAAAGAGCAAGTCTACTGTACCAAACCAACGACTTTGGAAGAACTTGAAGGGCGAATACGAGAAGTTATGTCTTCCATCCCACAAGAGTTCCTGGTGAAATCAGTTGACGCGGTTCCAGGGCGGCTTGAGAAGCTGGTGGCGAATTCTGGTGCCCATATCGAATTTTAAATAAAACATCATGCTATACGCTTTCGTCTTATATCCATTTCTTGTAAAAATTGTAGTTAAGAAATAAATTATAAGTATTTTAAAATAGGGAGTTACTTTTCAATCACCCTGTATAACATTCTTTCTGAAGGCCTCAGATAGCTCTTTTGATCTAGGCATGGTGACGCCGCAAACTTCAACAACAAAGCGCAAACCAAACGAAATGTCTGAGGTTTAAATAAGACAGGTTCCTCCAAGATCCTCTCTAACGATGTTCTAATCATTTACACCTGAGCTGGTGCACCTGATTCTAATTTTAGGTATTTGAAGTGGTGATAAATGTAGGGGTGTACTTACCTTTTCCACATGCGAAATTTGCATTTATGTTTATTTAAATTATACAATGGACCACAAAATGTAAATGTTTCATGATATTTGTTATATTATATCACCTTTATCTATCAATATTGTTGAAATGAAGATCAAATAGCTGTATGTTGAAATATGTTGAAAAAGTCAAAACTTTACATGGGGTGCACTTACTTTTTCACGTGACTGTACATATATATATATATATATATATATATATATATATATATATATATATATATATATATATATATATATATATATATATATATATTACGATATATATATATATATATATACATATATATATATATATATATATATATATATATATATATATATATATATATATATATATATATATATATCGAGATATGCTCACAGGCACATAATTCAAAACACCTCACCACCACGTGATTCAAAACACTTCACAGCAACGTGATTCACAGCACTTCATCACCACGGAAACAAAAGTTTGAAGGAGTAGTTCAGTTTCAACACAGACACTGCCCAGATATGTAGATACTAGCTTGGAACGGCTCGCTGCGCTCCCCTCACCACGCGTCGTTACAGAGGAACGGGCTTATTTTAGCTGAGGATAATTACTGTACCTGAGTTGCTATGTTGTCATGATTTACACCAATAATAATACAAACAATTATTTTGCACAAATTTATTTGTCGTGTTTGTGATATAACATTTTTATAAGCAATTTAGGTTGAAGATTTAGGTTGAAAAAATATACAAAAAAAAAAAAAAAAAAAAAAAACCCCTCAGCACATACATACATGAGGGTAGGTGCAGACTGGAAGTTTGGGACGATTACACCTCACCACCACGTAATTTAAAACATCTCACCACCACATAATTTAAAACATCTCACCACCACGTAATGAAAAACACCTCACCACCACGTAATGAAAAACACCTCACCACCAACTAATTCAAAACACCTCACCACCACATAATTAAAAACACCTCACCACCACATAATTAAAAACACCTCACCACCACGTGATTAAAAACCCCACACCACCACGTGATTTAAAAACACCTCACCACCACGTAATTCAGAATATCTCACCACCATGTGATTTAAAAACACCTCACCACCACATAATTCAGAATATCTCACCACCACGTGATTCAAAACCACCACCACGTTATTAAAAACACTTCACCACCACGGAAACAAAAGTTTGAGGGAGTAGTTCAGTGACAACACAGACCCTGCCCAGATATGTATTATCTTCTATCTATAATTCCAGTAATCTCTGTCTGTCTGTCTGTACGTCTGTACGTTTGTTTGTTTGTCTGTGACCGCTGTTTCTCGACAACTACCGGTCCGATATACTTGAAACTTGCCAGGTATATTGCTGGGGACCCGAGGATGTGCCTTTTCAAGGTTTCATATTAATCGGACAATTACTTACCGAGCTATGTCCAAAAAACGATTCAACCAATCAGAGAGCAGCGAACGATCGCGTGTGCCGAACGTGGCGGGCACACTCTGCCTCGGATGGCACATTTGAGAGCGTATTCATTTATTTCACGTTTGCAAACTATGTTGGCGTTAAACTATGTTTTACAACTAATAAAAACGAATTTGCGATTCATTCGCTTTCCTGCGCGTTTGTGCACGCGATGGCGATTTCTTTACCAAACTCCGGAAGCCGTTCGCTTTGGACCAAACCATTGCATGTAAATAGAGGGGGGGGATTGTCACCACTCGCAAGCCGTTCGCTTTGGACCAAACCATTTCATGTAAATAGAGGGGGGGGATATAATTTTAGATATAGATATAGTACGGGCATGCCCTAGTATATATAGATGACTGTACCTGAGTTGCTGTGTTGTCATGGTTTACAGTGTCACTGAACTACTCCCTCAAACTTTTGTGAAACCCTACCAAACTTCTGGTATGCACCTCTCCTGTGTGTATGTCCTAAGGGTATTTTTTTGAACAATTTTGAAATATATTTTTGTATTTTTTTTGAAAAGATTTTTGAAAAAAAACTTTTTTTTTCAACTTAAGTCTTCAACTTCAATTGTTTATATAATGTAATATCACGTATATTACAAATACATTTGTGCAAACTAATTGTTTGAATTATGATTGGTGTAAACTTTACAACCTAATGGCCTTTACAACCTAATGGACGAAACAATAAACTTTAGGATTAAAGTCAAATTGGTAGGATTAGAGGGCAAAGTAGGGGACCAATTGAATGAATGAATGAATGATCGTTTTAAAGGCCATTTTCCCCGCTGGAGCGGGGGTTAGCCTTGCGGGTCCCATGACGATCATGGTTCCCTGTTTGAGGCAATGTTTTTATGGCTGGGTGCCCTTCCTGACGCCAACCCTTGGTCGCCTCTTACGATGCGCAGGGATATGGTGTACCTATTCTAAATCGGGGTACACACCGTGATCATTCATCCCAGCAAGCTGGTACTCAATTTGCCGACCTCGGAAGGCATGACAGGCTGAGTCAACCCCCCTGGCGTTAATTCAGCGATCGATCGGGATTCCGAACCCAGGATCCGAGGATCCCAAGCCGGCACCCTAACCGCTAAGCCAACACCAGGACCAATTGGAGGACATAAATGGTCAAGCCCATGAAATTAACGTGGGGCTAGCGAGGGGGCAAGCCCGGTATGAGACGAGGGAAGTTGAGAGGGAGGCTGACCGCGGGTTGAGCGAGGAGGTCGCATTTGTGCACGACGAGGTGTGCTTGAGGAGCACGGGAAAAGCGAAGTGGAGCAAAGCACAGACATGTGGACGTGTGTAGAAATCGCGACCCGGGGTATAGAGAAGCCGGCGACCGCCAAAGTAGAAAATTTGCTTTTATTAGCGCCAGCGGTCGTCGGGCTCAACAAGGAAAAGGAAATTAGAGAAAAAGAAATAATCGAACCAATAGTAGAAATTGGAGAGATCGCAGACTTAGAAAAGCACTCGCGGGAGGAAGGGATGGAAAATGTGCAAAGTCCGTGTTCGCATCTTGATGTTGTACTTCCTCACCAAATGTAAAGTTTGCAGGTGGTAGAGCGAAGAAGAAGAATCCCGAAGGTGAGCCGGGTAGTAGTATATGGGACGAAAAGATTTTTCGGAAAAGTGTTTGGCGCGAAAAAAAAATTCGCGCGCTTGGGATTCAGGCGTAACCCGGGCGCTTGGGGAAGGTCCTTTGTGCGCTGTGCTAAAGTGAATGGCGCGAGTGTGAAGAAAAGGTGTATGAAAGAGAATGGTGCGCGTGTGAGGAAGAAGAGTGCGCCAGAGCGAGAGTGTGATACTGAAACCGAGTGTGAGAGCGAATGCACATTGGAGTGTGAGTGTGGAAGTGGAACGACGAGTGATACAGAGAGTGAGATGGATGAGGAGCGGGTGCGAGAATGCACACCTGGGATGGTTGTGGAGCGTGTGCATGGGAGCACACCGGAGTGCGTGAGTGGGTGGATGCTGGAATGCACACCCGTGGTGAGTGTTACAGAGTACGTAACAGAGGAGTGGTGTGCAATGGAGTGTGCGAGTAGGATGAGTGCGCGAGAAGGGGCGCGAGAGGAGTGGTGCGTAACAGAGTGCATAAGAAAGGGGTATGCACGAGCGAGTGCTATGACAAAGTGTATGGGATGTATGAAAGGTGTTGGAGCACCGCATTTGGTGAGTGAGAGAAGGAACGAGTGGTGTGAGCATGCGAGGGAAGCATCGACGTTAACCGGGGCAGCGGTTAGGCCGACGTTTATCCGACGCGAGCGCTCGGGGCGTGGTGCTCTTTGTTTGCTGCGGGGGCCGGCCGGGATCGTAGCCGTGTTGCTCCTGCACGGAGCGCCGTGCACGGTTCGGGCTGGGCTCCGCCCTGCATGGTCGATGCCGCGCTTTGCCAGGCAAAGCGATCGGCCCGGTTCGAGGGGAAGGAGAAGGGTTCGGAGCAGCGCCCCCTTGTGGTGGCGGCGCTCCGGCCGGGCAAGGCTGGGCCACCGCGCTTGGGAATGCAAGGAGATGTAATGGCCACCGTCCACCATCCACCAGGCCACCGCCCACCTCCAGATGGTGCCTGGAGTCTTGGCCCGACCAAACCTCCTCCCCGAATCCAAATGCCGGACGGACCCAACCTGCAGTAGACCAAACCACCCAAATTCATTGCTCGGCTTTGCGAAGCCGAGCTTTGATGATGTAATGACTCACCGAGGCTCGTAGTGTAGTGGACTGATGGTAGTAGAGATAGTGATGGATGGTAGTTTTACCATTCACTACCACTTTGGGCACATGAGCAGTAGTTTTATGGGGATTGGCTGTACAAACTAGCCCGGGAGGGTTAGGTTAATGTATACGGAAATAGCTGACCATAGGGACAAGATTTAAGTAGTGACATTATACCTGTAGTGGGGACGTAGAGTAGGGTAGTTGGTTGATAATGACGAGGGATGTGCAATAGTATAAGGGATGACAGGGAAGCACTAAGAGGGAAAACCAGGTAGATTAGATGATGCAGTGTGTTTGTAGTGAGGGTGACGAAATAAGGAATTGGTATGAAAGTTCCTGGTGGTGCTGGTGATGAAATGAGGCAATGGTTTGGAGAAGTGGAAGTGTATTGAGCAGAGTATTGAGAATGGGTGTGATTGTACATTGGGTGATTGACTTGCATGGTGGCAAGTGAGAATGGTTGTCTGGAATAGGTGGTCTGGAGTGAATGGTCTGGAATGAATGGTGTGGAGTGAGTATTGTGGAATACGTGGAGTGGAGTGTATGGTGCGAAGGGAGTGGATGGGGGAAGGATGGACCCCTTCACGAGTACCCGGGGAGGGTAGTTTAAAAGTAGGTAGAGGGAGTAGGTAAATTGTGGTTGGATATTGACATCTGTGGTGCGAAAGTAGCAGAGTACTGCTGGATTGGTGCGTAAGTGAAATGGAATGGCTGGGCGTGTGGCCTGTTAGTAAGAAAGATTAAATGGGCACTCCGCCACTGTTAGTCTGTCGGTCAGGTGAGGTCGCAGGTAGGCTCTGGGAGCCAGTTAGTGTTCAATGGGGCCTGAGGATCCAGAGGAGGACCCAGGTAGCCCGACGCCAGAGAGGGCGGTAGTGGGGTGAGAGAGCCAGAGGGCCTTCCCCAGGTTAGGGTGAGGAGCAGGTAAGCTCGGGTGGCGACATACAGTGGCAAAGGTGTGCAGGTGTGCGGACCTGCTGGTGAGCCACACGACCCAGCCCCGAAATTGTGTGAGGGCACAGGGGGAAATTATCGGGGGAGTGAGACCCCAAATTGGTGAGCGCCACAGTATGTTCAATGGGAATTGGTTTTTAGAACCGCATAGAGTAAAGTGGCCAATGGTTTGGCAGGGAAAGACCCCGGGTAGTTTAACTGAGTTAATGTCATTTAGAAGGTAGTTAGGAGAAAATCTCTTCGCACCATCCGCATCCACTCACCTAGGGTGATAAGGCTCCACACCATGTTTTGCAAATGTTTGGTTGGTTGAAAGACGCATCATGACGTGGGGGTGACATTGTGTTTGTGATTCCATCTCTTCCTCCTTAGGGGGGATTGATGATGAATTTGGAACTAGAGGGAGATATGGGGGACGAGACAGTAGAGACGAATTTGTAAATCGTGTAAATATGGGGAGGGGCAAGGGGTAGTGTAGGTGACATGGGGGGTGACGAACGGTAGGGACGAGCTTTCTCCGCTCGCTCTCCAGCGCCCTTCATGTTGCATTACTTTGTATTAACGTGTACTCTTGCGGCCTTGCCCCGCTGCTTTGCTTGTCCTTCCTTCCCCACTCATGGACTTGTTTCTTTTGGGCCCGGGGGGAGTGCGCAGGTGACTGCAGTTGTGTGCCCGCACCTCCGCTGCCTCCGGCCTGCACTGGTACACCACTTATGGACCACACGTTCTGTGGCCTAGCACCACCTTATGGACCCCACGTTCTGGGGCCTGGCACCTCTGCTGGGGACGGCTCATTGCTGCCAGCAGCATCTTGGTTGCGGACCACTGTGTTTTGGGTGGCACCTATACCATGCAGGTGGACCAACGGAGTTGGTCCTGCTGGCCATAAATAAAAAAGTGGATGCGGTTTGTGCCCTTTTATTTTTAAATAGGCAGCAAACATGAAGATCAAGATCGACCAGAACCAGCGGCCCAGCGGAGGAGACGTCACAAGGCATCATTTTATTATTTTAAAATGTTTGTTTTGTGCATTTTTTTGGTGATGGCACTTCTTGGTGCTTATTGGTGCTGTAGGGTGCTTTTGGTGCATTTTATAATTTGGTGCATGTGGGTGCTTGTGGTATGGTGTATCAGTGCAGTGCAGCGTGGCAATGAGCTTCCTCTTTTCAAAAGTTCTGCTTTTGTCTCCCAAAAGACAGGTCCTGGGTTCAAGTTGTAAATAATCAAAATAGTAGTCTTTGTAAATAACATGCTCCCCACCGGCTAAATGTGTAGATTTGAGAATAATTCCGCAATTCGGTTAGTCTGTGGGAATGAGTCTGCTAGGTAGAATGCAACGCAGCAGGCGAGACATACTTAATTGTTAAAACTGTCGCACTCAGTGTGAGGTTAAAAGTAGAGAGTTACTACACCTGAGTGTCACATTAAGTTAAAGTTTTGCCAGCACGGGCCGTGCCTGGAGGAAAGGAGGGTGCAGTGTTGCGGTTTTGAGAACCCCTCACTTGTAAATACTTGTAAATAATAACTCTTGTAAATATCTCATCATTTAATAAGGTCGCACCCATAGTTATTCCACGAGCAACACGTAGGACACCATAGGAACCTTTAGTTATCTCCTCAGTATGTGTTTAAATAAGGCTGTGTTCCCAATAGTTGCATCTGCATTGTATTAATTAAATAAGATAGGTCCTTTTCCATTCCATTCATTTTGCGGCTTGACTCTCTCCAAATTGTGGTATGCGCCTTGCCAGCAGCGTTCGCTGCCTTGCTGAGCTTCCGCCCAAGTGCCGCCATTCGCCATTACGCACGCGGTCAAGCCGGAGAAGAAGGGGGCGGAGTGCCCAGAACGAGGTGTAACCCTGTCATCGACCCGTAAGGGGCGGAGCCGGTGAGCCCTCGCTAACCAAACAGGGCTGAGGTGAGCTCACCGGTGGGCGGAGTGCGAGAATACGCGGCTTGATTTCAAAGCCTCCTATATAAGCGCAAGCGCGGCGCCTTTATACAGAGGAGAAGAGAGAGAGATGGCACGCAAAAGAGGACTGCTTGAGAGCGAGAACTGCGCAAGGGGCGATTGATTGTATAGAACTGCGCATACGGCCTTACGAAGGACTACCCCCCACCACATATAAGGTCCGATCACGCGCCAACGGTACGCGCTAGCTGCTGCCCGGGTTCTCGCCATGGTACGAGTTAACACTTGAAGCAGGACCTCAACGCCGACCATCTGCCTGGACCCTCCTCCCCTGCCATCTGCGTGGACCTTCTCCTCCTACCACTACCCTCCCGTGTAAGTCTGTTTGTTCGTCCTGGGGTTAAGTAAGACTGTATAGGTAAGCTTGCTCTGTGTCCTGCTCTTCTTCTTGTTGTATATTCTTTCCCTTTCGTTTCCTCTTCGGGTTTTTGTACATAATTAATAAACCCATATTTGTTCTTCCTTACCTTTTGGTTTCCTCCTATTCGATCGCTTTCGTCTTTTCTCCATTGAGTACCGGTGGCACGATTTCGGAACCGCTTTAATCGGATTTAGTCTTCTTGATAACGGCTCGGACTTCGGATTGCTAAACCGCTCGGCAATTACCATCATATCCGTGGTTTGAGTGGGAATTATCTCCCTGCTTTGCGGTCGGATTGGCACTCAGGTATTTGGGACTCCATTGACCAAACACCCTGGCCAATCTCGACCGGAAAGGAGCATTATAGCTTCCAGGATTGCAGGACGGCCAGCTTAAAAGATAAGGGGATTAACCCCCCCCCTTGATAAGGGGAACGCCGACCCCCGAATCCGCAACAATATATTTCAAAATTGTTCAAAAAAATACCCCTCGGACATACACACAGGAGAGGTGCATACCAGAAGTTTGGTGGGATTTCACAAAAGTTTGAGGGAGTAGTTCAGTGACAACACAGGACAGGACAACACAGACACTGCACAGATATATATGTACAGTCACATGAAAAAGTAGGTACACCCCATGTAAAGTTTTGACTTTTTCAACATATTTCAACATACAGCTATTTGATCTGCATTTCAACAATATTGATAGATCAAGGTGATATAATATAACAAATATCATGAAACATTTACATTTTGTAGTCCATTGTATAATTTAAATAAAAATAAATGCAAATTTCACATGTGGAAAAAGTAAGTACACCCCGACATTTATCACTACTTCAAATACCTAAAATTAGAATCAGGTGCACCAGCTCAGGTGCAAATTATTAGAACATCATTAGAGAGGATCTTGGAGGAACCTGTCTTATTTAAACCTCAGACATTTAGTTTGGTTTGCTCTTTGTTGTTGAAGTGTGCGGCGTCACCGTGCCTAGATCAAAAGAGCTCTCTGAGGCCTTCAGAAAGAAGGTTATAGATGCCAAAGAGTCTGGGAAGGGATTTAAAAAGATCTCCAAACAATTTGAAATCAATCATTCAACTGTCCGGAAGATCATCTACAAGTGGAGAAGATTCCAAACAACTGCTAACTTGTTCAGGCCAGGCCGCCCCAGCAAGTTCACCCCGAGAGCAGACCGCAAGATGCTGAAAGAAGTCTCTAAGAACCCCAGAATGTCATCACGGGACCTACAGGTAGCTCTTGCCACTGTTGATGTCAAAGTGCATGAGTCCACCATTCGAAAGAGGCTGCACAAATTTGATCTACATGGGAGATGTGCCAGGAGGAAACCTTTGCTGTCCAGAAAGAACATCAGGGCAAGACAAAAGTTTGCCAATGAACACCGAGGCAAAGACCAGCACTTCTGGAACAATGTGCTCTGGACAGATGAGTCAAAGGTAGAGCTATTTGGCCACAGTGCCAGAAGACATGTTTGGTGAAAACCAAAGACAGTATTTGACCAAAAGAACCTGATACCAACTGTAAAGCAAGGTGGTGGAAATATTATGGTTTGGGGCAGCTTTGCTGCATCAGGGCCTGGGCAGCTCACCATAATAGAATCAATCCACCATCAATTCTTCATTTTACCAGAGGGTGCTTGAGGATAATGTGAGGCCATCTGTCGGAAAGTTGAAGCTCAACCGAAGGTGGACCTTGCAACATGACAATGACCCTAAACATACCAGTAAATCCACCAAGGAATGGCTGAAAAGAAAGAAATGGAGTGTTCTGGAATGGCCAAGTCAAAGCCCGGATCTAAATCCCATCGAGATGTTGTGGGGGGATTTGAAACGAGCTGTGCATGCAAGAAACCCCTCAAACATCGCACAGCTGAAATAATTCTGCATGGAGGAGCGGTCAAAAATTTCTCCCAGTCGATGTCAGAGACTGGTAGACAGTTATAAGAAACGCCTACTTGAGGTTGTTTCTGCCAAAGGGGGCAATACCACCTACAGACTTGGCATTTAATATGGAATATTTTTTTTGTGGGGGTGAACTTACTTTTCAAGATGACTTAGAACCAAAAGTTCATTGGAATTATGTTGAAATTATTCTATATTTTGTTAATGTGACCTTTAAAAGAAACAAAAACCACATTTGACATTTTGAAGCAAATAAATTGATCCTTGAAAGTGATGTAAACTGATATCGAACTCAATTCACGGACAGTACTGTGTTCAACTTCTGTGCGTTTTCCAGAAGTATCTCTTTATTTTGCACATTAGCCAAAATTTTTTTTAACAAAAACAAAAGTTAAATTACGACTGGTATTACGGACAGTAAAATTACAGTTCAGTACTTCGTGTAACCCCCACGAGCATTCAGGAGAGCACGTACATGTTGAGGCATGCTGTTCACGAGATTTGCCAAGGTTTGGACAGGAATCGCTTGCCATGCAGTTACAATAGCCTGCTGCAATTCACGCACAGAGGCAGGCTGCTGGTCCAAGTTGTCGATTTGACGCGTTAATTCTGCCCACAGGTTCTCTATCGGATTCATATCCGGGGACATGGCAGGCCACTCCATATGCTCTACATCACAGTCAGCAAGAAAGTGTTGGATCCTGCGAGCATGATGAGGCCGTGCATTGTCATCTTGGAAGACAAAGTTTCCTCGAAAGGCTGCACGAACAAATGGAAGCAATGTTTCTTCCAGAATGGCCCTGTGCTTGAACTGGTTCAGGTTTCCATTCAGAACAACCAGGTCAGTTTTGCCCCCTGCATGAAAAGCAGCCCAAACGGTCACCCCACCCCCTCCAGCTTGGACTCTTGGCACTATACGATCTTCGTTGTAGGCTTCATGCACTTGTCTGCGCACTTGGACACGGCCATCTTGACGATAGACCAGAAATCTAGACTCGTCACTGAAGATCACGTGAATCCAGTGCCCTGGCTGCCATTGACGGTGCTCTCTGGCCCACTGCAATCGGCGCTGGCGGTGTTGTCTGGTCAGACATGGCTTTCTCAGGGGATGCCTGGCACGATAGCCTGCTTGAACCAGTCGTTGGTTGACTAGCCTTCTGGATACAGGCACATTTGTCAGTTGCTGCCACTCAGCCCTTAGCCGATTAGCTGACTTGGTACGGCCATTGCGGACTAACCGGTGCAGCTGGCGATCATCCCTCCTTGTGGTTCTGTGCGGACGTCTGGCCTCGGTATTGGAGTAGGGACACCCCTCTGAGCATTTCGTTTCAGGATATTTGACACCTGACCTTGAGTGATGCCATACTGCCAAGCAATAGCACGCTGTTTCATGCCGGAATTTCGTAAAGCCACCACTAAATGACAAACAGCATTGTTGAGTTGACGGACCATCTCCAGGGGAAGCGACAATAACTTTGGAGACGTGCAGCAGTTGTTTTCCACTAATACAGAACGCAACAACCCTTATACACCCGATTGTGAAGCCAATCGTCAAATGTACCTGTCCGTACATTTTGTTACGCCACCTGTGATATAATCCTGTTCTTGACTTCTTGCTGCGACAGACAATCAGTGACATGGTTCTTTTAACAAAGAAATCACCGAAGCATAAAAGAAACTCACCAGATTGATGTACCGAGTTCAGAAAGTAAACCCAAGTCAAGAGAAAAAAAATATTCCATATTAAATGCCAAGTCTGTATTAGAGCCAAGGGTGTACTTACTTTTTCCACATGCAAAATTTGCATTTATGTTTATTTAAATTATACAATGGACTACAAAATGTAAATGTTTCATGATATTTGTTATATTATATCACCTTTATCTGTGAATATTGTTGAAATGAAGATCAAATAGCTGTATGTTGAAATATGTTGAAAAAGTCCAAACTTTACATGGGGTGTACTTACTTTTTCACGTCACTCTGTGTAGTATAAATATTTAATGCACGAATTTATTGCTCTTTTTTGTTAAAGAAAACTAAAAAAAATATGCTTCATATTGAAGGAACTGCGCTCCAACGTGAGTCGAAAGAATTGACGCGACCAAAGACGGAATTCGTCCGAGTTGCTTTATTGAAACAAAACAGCTCAGGTATTCTGACAAGCCCGTTTTTCGGGCAACAATATATATACACATTTACGTCGGGAAGTTTGCCCGGCAAAAGCTATACCGGGCATGCCCGGGTATCAAGGGCGAGCCTTGGAAAGGCGAGTCTGGACCTGCCCGGGCGTGTTTGGCTGCGGCCTGGCAAGTCGAGGCTGGGCGTGCCCGGGCGCTCTGGGCGAGCACTGGAAAGGCGATAGCGGGCATGCCCGGACGCTCTGGGCGAGCCCTGGAAAGGCGATAGCGGGCATGCCCGGACGCTCTGGGCGAGCCCTGGAAAGGCGATAGCGGGCATGCCCGGACGCTCTGGGCGAGCCCTGGAAAGGCGATAGCGGGCATGCCCGGACGCTCTGGGCGAGCCCTGGAAAGGCAAGAGCGGGCATGCCCGGGAAAGACGAGACCGGGCGTGCCCGGGAGGTTCGGGCGTGCCCGGGAACAGTGAGTCCGGGCATGCCCGGGAGAGGCGCGTCTGGCCGTGTTCTGGCCGGTGCAAGGCGATTATGTACATCCAGCGGTAACCGCTACACACGCCCCTCCAGAATCGACCTGCACCGGCAGGGTCAATTTAAGGGGGGTCCGGATGACCCGGCCGAAGCGACCCCTGGAGGGTCGTGGGGAGGGGTCTGACGTGGTGGTGGGTGGTCGAGCGGGGGGAACTGTGGACGGGGGGCAGCCTCGCCGCGGAGGAAGGGCCAACCGTGGTGGTCGGTCGACGTCCATGTGCGCCGGTTTGAGGCGGTCCACAGAAATCCGGTCCGGCCGGCCGCCGAAGTCGACGATGAAAGACTTGTCGCCCCGTCGCAGGACCCGGAAGGGCCCGTCGTACGGCGGCCGGAGTGGCCCCCGGTGCGCGTCATGACGCACAAAGACGTACTCCGCTGTGCGAAGCGCCGGGGGGACGTAGGACTGGGGACCACCGTGGCGGGACGTCGGCACGGGGCAAATCGTCGGGCGGCCTCCTGGAGGTCCGAGCGCTGGCGAGCGGCGGACCAGGGACTGGTAGCGTCAGGCACGAATTCGCCCGGGACGCGGAGTGGCTGGCCGTAGACGAGCTCGGCGGCGGACGCCTGGATGTCTTCCTTGGGGGCCGTGCGAAGGCCCAAAAGGACCCACGGCAGCCGGTCGGCCCAACCGTCGTCCTGAAGGCCGGCCATGAGTGCGGCTTTCATGGAGCGGTGAAACCGCTCGCACAACCCATTGGCTTGGGGGTGGTAGGCCGTGGTGCGGTGCAGCGTGACCCCCAACGAACGGGCGACCGCGCCCCAAAGCTCAGACGTGAACTGTGGGCCGCGGTCGGACGAGATGTCCGCTGGTGCGCCGAAGCGCGCGACCCAGGTGGCGATGAACGCCTGCGCCACGTCGGCGGTGGTGGTGGAGGTGAGGGGCACGGCCTCCGGCCACCTGGTGGTCCTGTCCACCATGGTGAGCAGGTGGGTGAACCCCCGCGAGGGGGGCAGGGGACCCACCAGGTCCACATGGACGTGGTCGAAACGCCGTTCAGGCACGGCGAAAGGTGCCAGCGGGGCCTGGGTGTGGCGGTGGACCTTGGCTCGCTGGCAGGCCGTGCAGGCGTTGGCCCAGTCGCGGATGTTTCGTCGAAGGCCGTGCCAGACGAAACGCGCCGACACCAGCTTCTGAGAAGCTTTCCGGCCCGGGTGAGAAAGGCCGTGGATGGAGGCGAAGATGCGGCGCTGCCAGGAAACGGGCACGATGGGGCGAGGCTGGCCCTGGGAGACGTCGCAGAGCAGGACGGTGCCCGCGAAGGGGATGTCGGCCAGGCGGAGGCCCGTGTCCGCCACGCGGAGTGCCTGCACCGAGGCGTCGGTGGTCTGGTCGGCCGCCATGAGCGTGAAGTCCACGCCGAGGTGGACCGCGTTCGCGCTGGCCCGCGAAAGGCAGTCGGCCACGGCGTTGTCTTTGCCGGCGACGTGCTGGATGTCCGTGGTGAACTCCGACACGGCGGAGAGGTGGCGCTGCTGGCGGGCCGACCACGGCTCCGTGACCTTAGCCATTGCGTAGACCAACGGCTTGTGGTCGATGAAAGCCGTGAACGGGCGGCCCTCCAGGAGGTGTCGGAAATGGCGAACGGCCAGGAAAAGCCCGAGCAGCTCGCGGTCGAACGTGCTGTAGTTTAACTCGTTCGGCCGGAGTTGCCAGCTGAAAAAAGCGAGTGGCTGCCAAACCCCGTCCACCCATTGCTCATGGACGGCACCCACCGCGTAGTTGGAGGCGTCCGTAGTGAGGGCGATGGGCGCGTTGAGCACCGGGTGAGCCAGCAGCGTTGCGTCGGCGAGGGCCCGTTTGGCACTGGCGAAGGCCGCGTCCATGGCCGCGGACCAAACAATGTCATGCTTGGCCGGCTTGCCCCGGAGGGCCTCGTAAAGGGGCCGCATGAGCTGAGCAGCGCGG
Source organism: Myxine glutinosa (assembly GCF_964187855.1). Lineage (NCBI taxonomy): Eukaryota > Metazoa > Chordata > Myxini > Myxiniformes > Myxinidae > Myxine > Myxine glutinosa. Next base: position 43,909,822 of record NC_136268.1, read on the forward strand.
GGCACGAATCGGTGATAAAAATTCACCATGCCGAGGAACTCTTGGAGGGCCTTGATGGAACGGGAACGCGGGAACGTGGTGATGGCCTCGACCTTGGTCGGTAGCGGCACGGCCCCGGTCTTGGTGATGCGGTGGCCCAAAAAGTCAACGGTCGTCGCGCCGAAGTGGCATTTGACCGGGTTGACAATTAAGCCGTGCTCGCTGAGGCGACCGAACAGTGTTCGGAGGTGGAGGAGGTGCACGGCACGGGACGTGCTGGCGACGAGGATGTCGTCCAGATAGACGAAAAGAAACGGCAGGTCGCGCAGCACGCCGTCCATCAAGCGCTGGAACACCTGGGCCACGTTCTTGAGGCCAAACGGCATCCGCAAAAATTCGAACAGGCCGAACGGCGTGATGACGGCCGTCTTCGGGACGTCGGCCGCCCGGACAGGTACCTGGTGGTAGCCCCGTATCAGGTCAATTTTCGAAAAGATGACCCGTCCCGCCAAACGGGTGGAAAAGTCCTGAATATGCGGGATCGGGTACCTGTCGGGGGTGGTAGCGTCATTGAGACGGCGGTAGTCGCCACACGGGCGCCATCCACCCCCCGGCTTTGGCACGATGTGCAGTGGCGAGGCCCACGCGCTATCGGAGCGCCGCACGATGCCGAGGTGCTCCAACGCGTCGAATTCGGCCTTTGCCACGGCGAGCTTGGCTGGGTCGAGGCGGCGGGCCCTGGCGTAGACCGGCGGGCCCGTAGTGGGTATGTGGTGCTCGATCCCGTGCCGCACCGTGACGGCCGAAAACGGCGGCTGCGTGAGGGCCGGGAATTCCACGAGCAGGCGAGCGAACTCGTTCGTTGCCGGGAGGGTGCACGCCAGTTCGGTCGGCGCGGAGCTGCTCATTGTGCACGCCAGGGAGCTGAAGGTCTCGGCGTGGACAAGGCGACGTCGTTTGACGTCGACCAGCAGCCCGTGCGCGCAGAGGAAGTCGGCGCCCAGCAAAGCCACGGGGACGCTGGCGGTAACAAAAGTCCATTGGAAGCGCTGGCTGCCGAAGCAGAGGGTGACGACGCGTGGGCCGAAAGTGCGTATGGCCGAGCCATTAGCAGCGACCAAAGAGGGGCCGCAAACTGCATCCAGCCTGTCCTGCTCGGAGGCAGGTATGACGCTCAGTTGGGCGCCGGTGTCGCACAGGAAACGCCGTCCAGACGCTTTGTCCCGAATAAACAGCAAGTTGCCCGAGTGGCCGGCGCTCATGGCTGGGAATGAATGCCGGCCCGGCCGTTTCCCGACCTGCCGAAAGTGCACGGGGGCCGGCACGTCCGAGCCTTGTGTCCGAACCTGGCGTGGTAATAACACCACGCCCGGTCAGGTGGAGGCCCCGGCCGTCATGTCGGAAGCGGGCGGTGCGGCGTGGCGGTCGCCAGTTGCACCGGCGGTTCGGCCTCCAACCGCGCAGGGCGCTCGGGCATCGTGGGCGTCGCCTCGGACGGCGGCGGGCTCCAGGTAACCGCGCCGATGTGCTGGCCCGCCGAGGAGATCTTATCGGCTTCCCTGGCGAGGGCGCGGGAATCCGTGATCAACGTGCCAGCCAGGGCGAGGCGTACCGGGTTAGGCAGCTGACGGAGGAACAGCTCCCGGAACAGGAATGCCGGAGAGTGCTCGCCGAGCAACGAGAGCATATAGTCCATGCGCTTGGACGGGCGCGTGTCGCCGAGCTCGGGCAGGTCAAGCAGGCGCCGTGCGCGTGCTGCCGGTGAGAGGGCGAAAGCGCCGAGGAGGAGCGTCTTCAGCGCGTCGTATTTGTCAGCAGCCGGCGGGTGCTGGAGGAGGCTCAAGGCGCGGGCCGCGGTGGCGGAACCGAGCGCCGCCACAACATGGTGGAAGCGGGTGTCGTCCACGGTGATGCCTCGCAGGGCGAACTGGGAGTCCGCCTGGGTGAACCAAACAGCCGCGTGAGCCTCCCAGAAGGTAGGCAGTTTAAGCGTCACTGCCGTATCCATGTCGGTAGGTCACCAATGAAGGAACTGCGCTCCAATGCGAGTCGAAAGAATTGACGCGACCAAAGACGGAATTCGTCCGAGTTGCTTTATTGAAACAAAACAGCTCAGGTATTCTGACAAGCCCGTTTTTCGGGCAACAATATATAAACACATTTATGTCAGGAAGTTTGCCCGGCAAAAGCTATACCGGGCATGCCCGGGTATCAAGGGCGAGCCTTGGAAAGGCGAGTCTGGACCTGCCCGGGCGTGTTTGGCTGCGGCCTGGCAAGTCGAGGCTGGGCGTGCCCGGGCGCTCTGGGCGAGCCCTGGAAAGGCGATAGCGGGCATGCCCGGGCGCTCTGGGCGAGCACTGGAAAGGCGATAGCGGGCATGCCCGGACGCTCTGGGCGAGCCCTGGAAAGGCGATAGCGGGCATGCCCGGGCGCTCTGGGCGAGCACTGGAAAGGCGATAGCGGGCATGCCCGGGCGCTCTGGGCGAGCCCTGGAAAGGCGATAGCGGGCATGCCCGGACGCTCTGGGCGAGCCCTGGAAAGGCGATAGCGGGCATGCCCGGGCGCTCTGGGCGAGCCCTGGAAAGGCGATAGCGGGCATGCCCGGACGCTCTGGGCGAGCCCTGGAAAGGCGATAGCGGGCATGCCCGGGCGCTCTGGGCGAGCCCTGGAAAGGCGATAGCGGGCATGCCCGGGCGCTCTGGGCGAGCCCTGGAAAGGCGATAGCGGGCATGCCCGGACGCTCTGGGCATGCCCTGGAAAGACGAGACCGGGCGTGCCCGGGAGGTTCGGGCGTGCCCGGGAACAGTGAGTCCGGGCATGCCCGGGAGAGGCGCGTCTGGCCGTGTTCTGGCCGGTGCAAGGCGATTATGTACATCCAGCGGTAACCGCTACAATATGTTATTTTTCTCTGTGAATACATTTTCCATGCCATTGGAAAACTAAATCAAATGTATGGACAACATGGCAAAGGCAATTGTATTAAGTATACAAACATACTTGAGTAAATGTTCCTTGGAGATCTGCATCATTTTTTACATTCACGATGTGAGCATGGCGCATTAACATAGCTGGGACTTGTCAGCATAATGTTACAAATTAAGTATTTTGGGGTGGAAATCAGAACACGATTCTGAGACACGGCCTTGCTGTTTTGTGAACCGAGGCGCAGACAAACAGATGGCTGTAGGGTTACTGAGATCCCCAAGAGGTGCGAATTGCGTGCGTAGCGCCGTTGGTCTCATCGCTCACAGCACCGTCTTTCGCTCGATGGCGGTCTCACAGCCTGCCACCCCTAATGGCCGCAGCTGAGGCACGGCACGCGGCTGCCTTCGCTGAAATATGTTACATGTACATATTGGCAAGCTGTAAATGCGGGCTGGAAAAAGAAGCAAAGACATCTGCAAATGCAGAAAGGAAAGAAAAGCAATGGACTTCCTGTTTAACTGAGGGATGTACACAAATAAGGGACTTCCGGTTTAACTGAGGGATGTACACAAATAAGGGACTTCCTGTTTAACTGAGGGATGTACACAAATAAGGGATTTCCTGTTTAACAGCGGGATGTACACAAATAAGGGACTTCCTGTTTAACTGAGGGATGTACACAAATAAGGGATTTCCTGTTTAACTGAGGGATGTACACAAATAAGGGATTTCCTGTTTAACTGAGGGATGTACACAAATAAGGGACTTCCTGTTTAACTGAGGGATGTACACAAATAAGGGATTTCCTGTTTAACAGCGGGATGTACACAAATAAGGGACTTCCTGTTTAACTGAGGGATGTACACAAATAAGGGACTTCCTGTTTAACTGAGGGATGTACACAAACAAGGGATTTCCTGTTTAACTGAGGGATGTACACAAATAAGGGACTTCCTGTTTAACTGAGGGATGTACACAAATAAGGGATTTCCTGTTTAACAGCGGGATGTACACAAATAAGGGACTTCCTGTTTAACTGAGGGATGTACACAAATAAGGGACTTCCTGTTTAACTGAGGGATGTACACAAATAAGGGATTTCCTGTTTAACAGCGGGATGTACACAAATAAGGGACTTCCTGTTTAACTGAGGGATGTACACAAATAAGGGATTTCCTGTTTAACTGAGGGATGTACACAAATAAGGGATTTCCTGTTTAACTGAGGGATGTACACAAACAAGGGATTTCCTGTTTAACTGAGGGATGTACACAAATAAGGGATTTCCTGTTTAACTGAGGGATGTACACAAATAAGGGACTTCCTGTTTAACTGAGGGATGTACACAAATAAGGGACTTCCTGTTTAACTGAGGGATGTACACAAATAAGGGACTTCCTGTTTAACTGAGGGATGTACACAAATAAGGGACTTCCTGTTTAACTGAGGGATGTACACAAATAAGGGATTTCCTGTTTAACTGAGGGATGTACACAAACAAGGGATTTCCTGTTTAACTGAGGGATGTACACAAATAAGGGATTTCCTGTTTAACTGAGGGATGTACACAAATAAGGGATTTCCTGTTTAACTGAGGGATGTACACAAATAAGGGATTTCCTGTTTAACTGAGGGATGTCCACAAACAAGGGATTTCCTGTTTAACTGAGGAATGTACACAAATAAGGGATTTCCTGTTTAACTGAGGGATGTACACAAATAAGGGATTTCCTGTTTAACTGAGGGATGTCCACAAATAAGGGATTTCCTGTTTAACTGAGGGATGTCCACAAACAAGGGATTTCCTGTTTAACTGAGGGATGTACACAAACAAGGGACTTCCTGTTTAAATGAGGGCTGCACACAAATAAGGGACTTCCTGTTTAAATGAGGGCTGCACACAAATAAGGGATTTCCTGTTTAACTGAGGGATGTACACAAATAAGGGATTTCCTGTTTAACAGCGGGATGTACACAAATAAGGGACTTCCTGTTTAACTGAGGGATGTACACAAATAAGGGACTTCCTGTTTAACTGAGGGATGTACACAAATAAGGGATTTCCTGTTTAACAGCGGGATGTACACAAATAAGGGACTTCCTGTTTAACAGCGGGATGTACACAAATAAGGGACTTCCTGTTTAACTGAGGGATGTACATAAATAAGGGACTTCCTGTTTAACTGAGGGATGCACACAAATAAGGGACTTCCTGTTTAACTGAGGGATGTACACAAATAAGGGATTTCCTGTTTAACTGAGGGATGTACACAAATAAGGGACTTCCTGTTTAACTGAGGGATGTACACAAATAAGGGATTTCCTGTTTAACTGAGGGATGTACACAAATAAGGGACTTCCTGTTTAACTGAGGGATGTACACAAATAAGGGACTTCCTGTTTAACTGAGGGATGTACACAAATAAGGGACTTCCTGTTTAACTGAGGGATGTACACAAATAAGGGACTTCCTGTTTAACTGAGGGATGTACACAAATAAGGGATTTCCTGTTTAACTGAGGGATGTACACAAATAAGGGATTTCCTGTTTAACTGAGGGATGTACACAAATAAGGGATTTCCTGTTTAACTGAGGGATGTACACAAACAAGGGATTTCCTGTTTAACTGAGGGATGTACACAAATAAGGGATTTCCTGTTTAACTGAGGGATGTACACAAATAAGGGACTTCCTGTTTAACTGAGGGATGTACACAAATAAGGGACTTCCTGTTTAACTGAGGGATGTACACAAATAAGGGACTTCCTGTTTAACTGAGGGATGTACACAAATAAGGGACTTCCTGTTTAACTGAGGGATGTACACAAATAAGGGATTTCCTGTTTAACTGAGGGATGTACACAAACAAGGGATTTCCTGTTTAACTGAGGGATGTACACAAATAAGGGATTTCCTGTTTAACTGAGGGATGTACACAAATAAGGGATTTCCTGTTTAACTGAGGGATGTACACAAATAAGGGATTTCCTGTTTAACTGAGGGATGTCCACAAACAAGGGATTTCCTGTTTAACTGAGGAATGTACACAAATAAGGGATTTCCTGTTTAACTGAGGGATGTACACAAATAAGGGATTTCCTGTTTAACTGGGGGATGTCCACAAATAAGGGATTTCCTGTTTAACTGAGGGATGTCCACAAACAAGGGATTTCCTGTTTAACTGAGGGATGTACACAAACAAGGGACTTCCTGTTTAAATGAGGGCTGCACACAAATAAGGGACTTCCTGTTTAAATGAGGGCTGCACACAAATAAGGGACTTCCTGTTTAAATGAGGGCTGTACACAAATAAGGGATTTCCTGTTTAACTGAGGGCTGCACACAAATAAGGGACTTCCTGTTTAACTGAGGGCTGCACACAAATAAGGGACTTCCTGTTTAAATGAGGGCTGCACACAAACAAGGGACTTCCTGTTTAAATGAGGGCTGCACACAAATAAGGGACTTCCTGTTTAAATGAGGGATGTACACAAATAAGGGGCTTCCTGTTTAAATGAGGGATGTACACAAATAAGGGACTTCCTGTTTAAATGAGGGATGTACACAAATAAGGGGCTTCCTGTTTAAATGAGGGCTGTACACAAATAAGGGATTTCCTGTTTAACTGAGGGCTGCACACAAATAAGGGACTTCCTGTTTAAATGAGGGCTGCACACAAATAAGGGACTTCCTGTTTAAATGAGGGATGTACACAAATAAGGGGCTTCCTGTTTAACTGAGGGATGTACACAAATAAGGGACTTCCTGTTTAACTGAGGGATGTACACAAATAAGGGACTTCCTGTTTAACTGAGGGATGTACACAAATAAGGGATTTCCTGTTTAACTGAGGGATGTACACAAACAAGGCATTTCCTGTTTAACTGAGGGATGTACACAAACAAGGGATTTCCTGTTTAACTGAGGGATGTACACAAATAAGGGACTTCCTGTTTAACTGAGGGATGTACACAAATAAGGGACTTCCTGTTTAACTGAGGGATGTACACAAATAAGGGACTTCCTGTTTAACTGAGGGATGTACACAAATAAGGGACTTCCTGTTTAACTGAGGGATGTACACAAATAAGGGACTTCCTGTTTAACTGAGGGATGTACACAAACAAGGGACTTCCTGTTTAACTGAGGGATGTACACAAATAAGGGACTTCCTGTTTAACTGAGGAATGTACACAAATAAGGGACTTCCTGTTTAACTGAGGGATGTACACAAATAAGGGACTTCCTGTTTAACTGAGGGATGTACATAAATAAGGGACTTCCTGTTTAACTGAGGGATGTACATAAATAAGGGACTTTGTGGCGGACACAAAAGCCCACTGGCGTGGTGACATCATTCCGCGCACCAAGTGGGCGGTGGCCACGCCCGAGGGGTAGGCGTGGCCTGAGGATATACACGGGGCGCGCAGCCCGGAGCGCGCTAGTGTTACAGTGAGCTCCTGAAATAAAGACGCTTATAAGTTACCGCTTGTCCGCTTCCTCCTTGCTCGCAAGCAGCGCGCGTAACGCCGCGCTTTACTGGTAACCTCGACGTTGGATCTGCCGGAGCGATCCTTCCACACACGACGCCATTGCATTGGCCAACTTCATCAAACTTCCCGAATTTTGGGAGGCCCAGGCCGAAGTCTGGTTCGTCCAAGCCGAAGCCCAATTTCAGCTTCGGCGCCTCACCGGCGACGACACGCGCTACTGCCACGTCGTCACCTCCCTCGGGCCCGGCACGGCCGCTCGAGTTGTGTCCGTCCTTCGCCACCCACCGGACGGCCACAAGTACGAGGCACGGGCCGACCGCCTCCTGGATCTCCCCGAGCTCGGCGACACACGCCCGTTGGTCCGAATGGACCATATGCTGTCACTGTTGGGCGACGAAGCCCCCGGTTCTCTATTCCGGGCGCTTTTCCGTCGCCAACTTCCAGCGCAGGTTCGCCTCGCGTTGGCCGGGACCGTGCTTACGGAACCCCGAGCATTGGCAGCCGAGGCGGACAGGTACTTTGCGGCCGTCACGGACCTCGAGGCTGATGCTGCTGATGATGCTGATCCACAGCATCAGCTTACACAGCATACGCAGCATGCTGATACGCACTTCGTGACCGCCGCCACGCCCCGCCCACCGCCGCGGTGAAAACCGCCACCGCGGGGAAAACCGCCAACTCCACCGGCCTGGCGGAGCCAGCCGTGCTCCTCCAGCTCCACCACCTGGTGCTGGTTCCACACCAAGTTCGGCCACGAGGCTCGGCAGTGTCATCCGCCATGGTCCTTCAACAGGTCGGGAAACGCCCAGGCCGGCGCTCAATACTGGCGATGAGCGCCGGCCGTTCGAGCAGCCTGCTGTTCATAACGGACACCTTATCCGGGCGCCGTTACCTGTGCGACACGGGAGCACAGGTGAGTGTCGTTCCCGCCGGTACGTCAGACAAGCACGCCGTGGGCGGGGGCCCCGCGCTGCTTGCCGCGAACGGGATGCCCATCCGTACGTACGGAAAACGCTGCCTCTCTCTGCGGTTCGGAGGGCAGGTTTTCCGATGGACGTTCGTCACCGCCGACGTGCCCATGGCACTGCTTGGCGCGGACTTCCTGTGCGCTAATGGGCTCCTGGTCGACGTAAAGCGCAGACGACTTGTCCAGGCCGAGACGTTCAGCTTGCTCACTTGTGCGCTGCCCAGCTCGTCGAGCAGCTCAACGAGCGGCTTGCCAAGTGGCTTACCGAACGGTTCGGTTCCGGCCACGTTGATCTGTACGCTTCCGGCAGCGGACGCATTCACCCGCCTCCTCGCCGGCTTCCCAGCCCTCACGCGGCCCACCTTCTCGGCGGGGGCCGTCAAGCACGGGGTGGCCCATCACATCCCCACCGTCGGGCCACCGGTCTACGCCCGGGCACGCCGCCTCGAGCCGACGAAGCTGGTGGTGGCAAAAGCGGCGTTCGCTACCCTGGAGCGACTCAGCATCGTTCGGCGCTCGGAGAGTGCTTGGGCGTCGCCGCTACACATCGTGCCAAAGCCCGGCAGGGGAGGGCGACCGTGCGGGGACTATCGCCGTCTCAATGACGCCACCACCCCCGACCGCTACCCCGTCCCCCACATTCAGGACTTTTCCGCCCATTTGGCGGGCATGTCCTTCTTCTCAAAGGTGGACCTCATACGCGGCTACTATCAGATCCCCGTCAGGCCGGAGGACGTCCCAAAGACGGCGGTCATCACGCCTTTCGGACTCTTCGAGTTCCTGCGGATGCCCTTCGGTCTGAAGAATGCGGCTCAGGCGTTCCAGCGACTGATGGACAGTGTCCTGCGCGACTTGGATTTTGTCTACGTCTACCTGGACGATATCCTCATCGCCAGCACGTCCCGCGAGGAGCACCTACGCCGCCTCCGCACGCTCTTCGAACGCCTGCGCCAGCATGGCCTGATTGTGAACCCTGCAAAGTGCCGGTTCGGCGTCGCCATAATCGATTTTCTGGGGCACCGTGTCACCAGGCACGGAGCCGTCCCCCTGCCGGCCAAGGTGGAGGCGGTGAAGGGGTTTCTGCGCCCCCGCACGATCAGAGGGCTGCAGGTGTTCCTGGGCATGGTGAACTTTTACCATCGGTTCCTGCCCCGTATCGCCCAGCTCCTGCGCCCCCTGCACTAAGCTCTCCGAGGTAAGCCGGGCAAAGGCGACGTTACCTGGACCGAGCAGATGGACACGGCGTTCACGGGCGCGAAGCTCGCCTTCGCTGACGCCACCATGCTCGCGCAACCGGCGGCCGATGCACCGATCGCCCTCACCACCGACGCCTCGGACTACGCGGTGGGCGCGGTGCACGAACAATGGGTGCGTGGAGCTTGGCAACCGCTGGCGTTCTTTAGCCGGCAGCTTCGCCCGCCCGAACGCCGTTACAGTACCTTCGACCGCGAGTTGCTTCACTTGGCGGTCAGGCACTTAGGCCATCTGCTCGAGGGCCATGTGTTCACGGCCTTCGTCGACCACAAGCCGCTGATCTTCGCGATGGGCAAGGTCACCGAGCCGTGGTCGGCCCGGCAGCAGCGTCACCTCTCGGCCGTGTCCGAGTACACGACGGACATCCGGCACGTCGCAGGGAAGGACAACCCGGTGGCGGATTGCCTTCCCGGGCCGTCGCCCACGCAGTCCACCTCGGCATCGACTATGCCCGGATGGCAGCGGACCAGGCCGCTGACCCCGACGTCCAGGCCTTGCGGACCGCCGTCACGGGCCTCCGCGTCACCGAGGTGCCGTTCGACGGCGCGGGCGCGGCCCTCTTGTGCGACGTCTCCCTCGGGCGGCCTCGCCCCATCGTGCCCGCGGGCTGGCAGCGCCAGGTGTTTGACGCCATCCACGGCCTGTCCCACCCGGGCGCGAGGGCCTCCCAAAGGTTGATCGCCGACAAGTTCGTCTGGCATGGCCTCCGGAAGGCCGTCCGTGGCTGGGCCAGGACGTGCCTCGCGTGCCAGCGCGCCAAGGTGCACCGGCACACCCAGGCCCAGTTGGCCCCGTTAACGGTGCCGGAACGCCGGTTTGACCACGTCCACGTGGACCTGGTGGGACCTCTGCCCCCCTCGCGGGGTTTCACCCACGTCCTCACCATGGTGGACCGCACCACCCGGTGGCCGGAGGCCGTGCCCTTGGCGTCGACGACGGCGGCGGACGTCGCGCAGGCTTTAATCGCCACCTGGGTCGCCCGGTTCGGCGCCCCCTCAGACATCTCGTCCGACCGCGGCCCCCAGTTCACCTCGGAGCTCTGGGGGGCGGTCGCGCAGGGGCTCGGGGTCCGGCTGCACCGAACCACGGCCTACCACGCCCAGGCTAACGGCCTGTGTGAGCGATTTCACCGCTCATTGAAGGCCGCGCTCCGGGCCACCCTCCGCGACGGCGGCTGGGTCGACAGGCTCCCCTGGGTCCTGCTGGGCCTCCGGACGGCGCCCAAGGAGGACCTGCGCGCATCCGCGGCGGAGTTGGTCTTCAGGCAACCGCTGCGGGTGCCGGGCGAGTTCTTCCCCGACTCCACGGCACCACGGTCTGCGGCACAGCAGCGCTCCGCTCTGCAAGAGACCGCCCAGAGGTTCGCCCCGGTGCCAACGGCATGCCACGGGCACCCAACGACGCACATCGCCCCGGAGCTTCGCACGGCGGAGTATGTCTTCGTCCGCCACGATGCCCACCGGACACCACTGCGGCCCCCATACGACGGGCCTTTCCGCGTGCTGGAGACCGGGGCGAAGCACTTCACCCTGGACATCGGCAGTACTCCTGACTGCATTTCTGCAGACTGCCTCAAGCCGGCCCACCTCGACGTGGACCATCCACCGCCAGTGGCCCGACCCCCGCGTCGGGGCCGCCCCCCTGCGGGCGGACCCCCGGCACCGCCCAGCCCCACCGCCACGCCGCCCCCCGGTCCTGCACCCATCCCAGGGGAAGTCAGGGGCAACCCACCTGGCATCCCTGCACCCCGGACGCCGCCGATCGCCAGGGGGCGCTTCGGCCGGGTCATCCGTCCGCCCCGCAAACTGGCCCTCCAGGTGCGCGGGAATTCTGGGGGGGGCGCGTGTGGCGGACACAAAAGCCCACTGGCGTGGTGACATCATTCCGCGCACCAAGTGGGCGGTGGCCACGCCTGAGGGGTAGGCGTGGCCTGAGGATATACACGGGGTGCGCAGCCCGGAGTGCGCTAGTGTTACAGTGAGCTCCTGAAATAAAGACGCTTATACGTTACCGCTTGTCCGCTTCCTCCTTGCTCGCAAGCAGCGCGCGTAACGCCGCGCTTTAACTTCCTGTTTAACTGAGGGATGTACACAAACAAGGGACTTCCTGTTTAACTGAGGGATGTACACAAATAAGGGACTTCCTGTTTAACTGAGGGATGTACACAAACAAGGGACTTCCTGTTTAACTGAGGGATGTACACAAATAAGGGACTTCCTGTTTAACTGAGGGATGTACACAAATAAGGGACTTCCTGTTTAACTGAGGGATGTACACAAACAAGGGACTTCCTGTTTAACTGAAGGATGTACACAAATAAGGGATTTCCTGTTCAACTGAGGGATGTACACAAATAAGGGATTTCCTGTTTAACTGAGGAATGTACACAAATAAGGGATTTCCTGTTTAACTGAGGGATGTACACAAACAAGGGACTTCCTGTTTAACTGAGGGATGTACACAAACAAGGGACTTCCTGTTTAACTGAGGGATGTACACAAATAAGGGATTTCCTGTTTAACCGAGGGATGTACACAAATATGGGATTTCCTGTTTAACTTTGGGATGCACACAAACAAGGGACTTCCTGTTTAACTGAGTGATGTACACAAATAAGGGACTTCCTGTTTAACTGAGGGATGTACACAAATAAGGGACTTCCTGTTTAACTGAGGGATGTACAAAAATAAGGGACTTCCTGTTTAAATGACGGATGTACACAAATAAGGGATTTCCTGTTTAACTGAGGAGTGTACACAAATAAGGGACATCCTGTTTAAATGAGGGCTGCACACAAATAAGGGACTTCCTGTTTAACTGAGGGCTGCACACAAATAAGGGACTTCCTGTTTAACTGAGGGATGTACACAAACAAGGGACTTCCTGTTTAGCTGAGGGATGTACACAAATAAGGGATTTTCTGTTTAACTGAGGGATGTACACAAATAAGGGACTTCCTGTTTCACTGAGGGATGTACACAAATAAGGGACTTCCTGTTTAACTGAGGGATGTACACAAATAAGGGATTTCCTGTTTAACTGAGGGATGTACACAAATAAGGGACTTCCTGTTTAAATGAGGACTGTACACAAATAAGGGATTTCCTGTTTAACTGATGGCTGCACACAAATAAGGGACTTCCTGTTTAAATGAGGGCTGCACACAAATAAGGGACTTCCTGTTTAACTGAGGGCTGCACACAAATAAGGGACTTCCTGTTTAACTGAGGGCTGCACACAAATAAGGGACTTCCTGTTTAACTGAGGGATGTACACAAACAAGGGATTTCCGGTTTAACTGAGGGATGTACACAACTAAGGAACTTCCTGTTTAAATGAGGACTGCACACAAATAAGGGACCTCCTGGTTAAATGAGGACTGCACACAAATAAGGGACTTCCTGTTTAACTGAGGGATGTACACAAACAAGGGATTTCCGGTTTAACTGAGGGATGCACACAAATAAGGGACTTCCTGGTTAAATGAGGACTGCACACAAATAAGGGACTTCCTGTTTAAATGAGGGCTGCACACAAATAAGGGACTTCCTGTTTAAATGAGGGCTGTACACAAATAACGGATTTCCTGTTTAAATGAGGGCTGCACACAAATAAGGGACTTCCTGTTTAAATGAGGGCTGCACACAAATAAGGGACTTCCTGTTTAACTGAGGGATGTACACAAATAAGGGACTTCCTGTTTAACTGAGGGATGTGCACAAACAAGGGATTTCCTGTTTAACTGAGGGATGTACACAAATAAGGGATTTCCTGTTTAACTGAGGGATGTACACAAATAAGGGATTTCCTGTTTAACTGAGGGATGTACACAAATAAGGGATTTCCTGTTTAACTGAGGGATGTACACAAACAAGGGATTTCCTGTTTAACTGAGGGATGTACACAAATAAGGGACTTCCTGTTTAACTGAGGGATGTACACAAATAAGGGACTTCCTGTTTAACTGAGGGATGTACACAAATAAGGGATTTCCTGTTTAACTGAGGGATGTACACAAATAAGGGATTTCCTGTTTAACTGAGGGATGTACACAAATAAGGGATTTCCTGTTTAACTGAGGGATGTACACAAATAAGGGACTTCCTGTTTAACTGAGGGATGTACACAAACAAGGGATTTCCTGTTTAACTGAGGGATGTACACAAATAAGGGATTTCCTGTTTAACTGAGGGATGTACACAAATAAGGGACTTCCTGTTTAACTGAGGGATGTACACAAATAAGGGACTTCCTGTTTAACTGAGGAATGTACACAAATAAGGGACTTCCTGTTTAACTGAAGGATGTACACAAATAAGGGACTTCCTGTTTAACTGAGGGATGTGCACAAACAAGGGATTTCCTGTTTAACTGAGGGATGTACACAAATAAGGGATTTCATGTTTAACTGAGGGATGTACACAAACAAGGGATTTCCTGTTTAACTGAGGGATGTACACAAACAAGGGATTTCCTGTTTAACTGAGGGATGTACACAAATAAGGGACTTCCTGTTTAACTGAGGGATGTACACAAATAAGGGACTTCCTGTTTAACTGAGGGATGTACACAAATAAGGGATTTCCTGTTTAACAGCGGGATGTACACAAATAAGGGATTTCCTGTTTAACTGAGGGATGTACACAAACAAGGGATTTCCTGTTTAACTGAGGGATGTACACAAATAAGGGATTTCCTGTTTAACTGAGGGATGTACACAAATAAGGGATTTCCTGTTTAACTGAGGGATGTACACAAATAAGGGATTTCCTGTTTAACAGCGGGATGTACACAAATAAGGGATTTCCTGTTTAACAGCGGGATGTACACAAATAAGGGATTTCCTGTTTAACTGAGGGATGTACACAAATAAGGGATTTCCTGTTTAACTGAGGGATGTACACAAATAAGGGATTTCCTGTTTAACTGAGGGATGTACACAAATAAGGGGCTTCCTGTTTAACTGAGGGATGTACACAAATAAGGGACTTCCTGTTTAACTGAGGGATGTACACAAATAAGGGACTTCCTGTTTAACTGAGGGATGTACACAAATAAGGGATTTCCTGTTTAACAGCGGGATGTACACAAATAAGGGGCTTCCTGTTTAACTGAGGGATGTACACAAATAAGGGATTTCCTGTTTAACAGCGGGATGTACACAAATAAGGGACTTCCTGTTTAACTGAGGGATGTACACAAATAAGGGACTTCCTGTTTAACTGAGGGATGTACACAAATAAGGGACTTCCTGTTTAACTGAGGGATGTACACAAATATGGGACTTCCTGTTTAACTGAGGGATGTACACAAATAAGGGACTTCCTGTTTAACTGAGGGATGTACACAAATGCCAGAAGACTAAATATTCCAAACATTACTTCCACCCACTCCATGCAGCAGGCACTGCTGAGGAACACCCATGAATATATATGAATCGGAACAGATGTATGGCTGAAGCTGCAGTAATTTTTCACACAGAGTGGTCTTCCTGCTGCACTCCTGATTTCACCAGACGCAGCCGATTACTGCACCAATTTCCCCTCTGTTGTTGCATGCAGGGAACAGGGCAAACAAAAATGTGGTCAAGCCCTCCTCTTGGGATAACCGAACCCAAATGCAAAGCGCTCAAGCTGAGCAATTTTGCCTCTTTGTTCTTGTTGCAGTTGTCATCAGGGGAGTGTAAAGCCGTTTAAAAGGGCACCATGGTGTGCAGGCTGCACGATAGTGTTCCTCTTTGTACACGTGCGGTCGGCACGTGCACTGCGTGCTGAGAAACGGAACCTCAGGGAGGCATTTTCTGATAGCAGGACCCGAATTCACGATTTCTGCAACGGTTACCCTCATGCCTGTTCTCACCACGAGGCGCTTATGCTGAGCCGTAAGTTAGGCCGGGTTGCTCCAATGAGGGATATGAGCTGGGAATACAAGCTGCGTGCCTTGTTCCATTCCGCCATTACCGCAATGCCGGCAAGCCCAAGGTTTATTAATTATGCAGCTGAGTAATCATGGTGGAAAAATACGCATGTGATTATAGCACCAGAGAGAGAGCACTTTTACAGAAAGCACAGTGTCTGAAACAAAAGCCGATGTTAGTAAGTAGAAACATGAGGCCCCTTTTACCCACTGACGTTTACTCAATATGCATAATTCCCCAAATTATCAATTTTTGGATAGAGAGACAGCAGTTCGTTCAGGGTTAGACAGATCTGACCCGAAAGATACAACTGTTGTTACTCTGTTGGGAAATGGCCTTCTTGCATACAAAACACACAACAAAATCCAAATACTATGACAAAGCTAAGTCCATGTACTTCAACCCCAAGACCAAAGTACAGAGCCATACCAAAGGTTGTCAAACAGATATACAGTAAATACCCCGAAGCCCTAAATACCCCTTCGCCCTGCTTTATGGCAGAGTGGCTGACGGAAGCCTCTCCTCAGTGAAAGACACATGAAAGCCCGCTTGGAGTTTGCAAAAAAGCACCTAAAGGACTCTCAAACTGTGAGAAACAAGATTCTGTGGTCTGATGAAACCAAGATTGAACTGTTTGGCTTCTGTTTGGCCACTCTGCCATAAAGCCCAGATCGGTGGATTGTTGTAGTGGTGGTTGTCCTTCTGTAAGTTTCTCTCATCTCCACACAGGATCTCTGGAGCTCAGCCAGAGTGACCATCGGGTTCTTGTTCACCTCTCTTACCAAGGCCCTTCTCCCCCGATTGTTCAGTTTGGCCGGGCGGCCACCTCTAGGAAGAGTCCTGGTTGTTCCAAACTTCTTCCATTTAAGAATTATGGAGGCCACTGTGCTCTTGGGAACCTTCAATGCAGCAGAATCTTTTTTGTAGGCTTCCCCAAATCTGTGCCTCGACACAATCCTGTCTCTGAGCTCTGCAGGCAGTTCCTTCGACCTCATGACTTGGTTTTTGCTCTGATATGCTTTGTCAGCTGTGAGACCTTATATAGACAGGTGTGTGCCTTTCCAAATCATGTCCAATCAATTGAATTTATCACAGGTGCACTCCAATCAAGGTGTAGAAACATCTCAAAGATGATCAAGAGAAATGGGAGGCACCTGAGCTAAATTTCATGTGTCATAGCAAAGGGTATGAATACTTATGTCAATGTGATATTTCAGTTTTTTGTTTTTAATACTTTGCAAAACTTTCTAAAATCCTGTTTTCTCTTTGTCATTATGGGGTATTGAGTTTAGATTGATGAGGGAAAAAATGAATTTAAACGATTTCAGCATAAGGCTGCAATATAACAAAATGTGAAAAAAGTGAAAGGGTCTGAATACTTTCTTAATGCACTGTATATATATATATGGATATAATATTGTTACGGATTCGTCACTTCCGCCTTTATTGTTATTAAATACTTGTCGGATTTTTCATTTCAGGTAATATTGTTGTTAAGATTTCTGTGTGAAATGGAGATGACTTTAGTAAAAGGTAAAAATAAATGTTTGTAGAGGAAAAAGAAAAACGCGGCAAAGAAACTGGAAGAGGGGAGAGGAGGAAAATCGGCATGGGAAACAGACAGCCGTGAGTCACATCGAGCCTGCGAGCAGACTTTCTCGATATTGGTGGTGAATGAATTTAGGCTTCCCGTGAAAGGGATTGCCCGTGACATTGTCCCATATTGCGATTGCAATTAAACCTGCATCTCAGGTTTTGGTACCAAGCGTGAACTACTGTAGGCGGAAAAGATCCGCCATTTTACCGCGAGGAGGCCGTCTGCCTGGTGCATCGTGTTTTGTCGTTGGGATTCCCATATCAACATCATCGTGTGGATCGCCGCTGGTTTACATATTGGCTTAATTCCCATATTGACCTCTTCATGTTGATCGCCGTTGGTTTCCATATTAATCATTGGTGGACGTGAGGCGTGGATTGCACTCACTTTTTGGGGGATCGTTACTCTGTGCCACCATTTTCCCGACCTCTCAACTCGTAACTCCTCGTCCGCAGCCATGCCGATACCTGCCTATTGTTATTGACGTTCTGCACGACTTCAACCTTCACCCAGCGTGGGAATTCGTGCACGGACTTTCGGATTGTTACATTCCACTCACGTTTGGCGTATCATGATTTTATTGCTTTGAGAGCATTGGGGAATGATGGTACCATCATATGTATTGTTCATGAGATGCAAATGATATGTTCATGCTACTTTCTTTAAGAGTGTTATTATTGTGTATGTGAGAGTTCTTAATACAATTACTTGTTTTGTACAACACAATTGCATTGGTGTGGTTTTACCGTGGTTATTATAACACTCAAAATAACACTCTTTCTGCCGCATTCCCTCTCGAGACTCTGAGGGGCACCGTAACTGGAGTACTGGGAGTTAACACGTAACAATATATATAAATATATATACAGTCACGTGAAAAAGTAAGTACACCCCATGTAAAGTTTTGCCTTTTTCAACGTATTTCAACATACAGCTATTTGATCTTCATTTCAACAATATTGATAGATAAAGGTGATATAATATAACAAATATCATGAAACATTTATATTTTGTAGTCCATTGTATAATTTAAATAAACATAAATGCAAATTTCACATGTGGAAAAAGTAAGTACACCCTTGGCTCTAATAGGTGGTAATGCCCCCTTTTGCAGAAACAACCTCAAGTAGGCGTTTCTTATAACTATCTACCTGTCTCTGACATCGACTGGGAGAAATTTTTGCCCACTCCTCCATGCAGAATTCTTTCAGCTGTGTGATGTTTGAGGGGTTTCTTGCATGCACAGCTCGTTTCAAATCCCCCCACAACATCTCGATGGGATTAAGATCCGGGCTTTGACTTGGCCATTCCAGAACCCTCTATTTCTTTCTTTTCAGCCATTCCTTGGTGGATTTACTGGTATGTTTAGCGTCATTGTCATGTTGCAATGTCCACCTTCGGTTGAGCTTCAACTTTTCCGACAGATGGCCTCACATTATCCTCAAGCACCCTCTGGTACAATGAAGAATTCATAGTGGATTCTATGATGGTGAGTTGCCCAGGCCCTGATGCAGCAAGGCTGCCCCAAACCATAATATTTCCACCACCATGCTCTACAGTTGGTATCAGGTTCTTGTGGTCAAATGCTGTCTTTGGTTTTCGCCAAACATGTCTCCTGGTACTGTGGCCGAATAGATCTACCTTTGACTCATCTGTCCAGAGCACATTGTTCCAGAAGTGATGGTCTTTGCCTAGGTGTTCATTGGCAAACTTTAGTCTTGCCCTGATGTTCTTTGTGGACAGCAAAGGTTTCCTCCTGGCACACCTCCCACGTAGATCAAATTTTAGCAGCCTCTTTCTAATGGTGGACTCATGCACTTTGACATCAACAGGGGCAAGAGCTACCTGTAGGTACCGTGATGACATTCAGGGGTTCTTAGAGATTTCTTTCAGCATCTTCCGGTATGCTCTCGGGCTGAACTTGCTGGGGCGGCCTGGCCTGAACAAGTTGGCAGTTGTTTGGAATCTTCTCCACATGTGGATGATCTTCCGGACAGTCGATTGATTGATTTCAAATTGTTTGGATATCTTTTTAAATCCCTTCTCAGACTCGTAGGCATCTATCTCCTTCTTTCTGAAGGCCTCAGAGAGCTCTTTTGATCTAGGCATGGTGATGCCACACACTTCAACAACAAAGAGCAAACCAAACTAAATGTCTGAGGTTTAAATAAGACAGGTTCCTCCAAGATCCTCTCTAACGATGTTCTAATCATTTGCACCTGAGCTGGTTCACCTGATTCTAATTTTAGGTATTTGAAGTAGTGATAAATGTAGGGGTGTACTTACTTTTTCCACATGCGAAATTTGCATTTATGTTTATTTAAATGATACAATCGACTACAAAATGTAAATGTTTCATGATATTTGTTGTATTATATCACCTTTATCTGTCAATATTGTTGAAATGAAGAGCAAATAGCTGTATGTTGAAATATGTTGAAAAAGTCAAAACTTTACATGGGGTGTACTTACTTTTTCACGTGACTGTATATATATATATATTTATATATATATACATACATATTAGATTAATGAAAAGGATTAAATAATTAACTTAACATATGTGTGGGAAAATTACATGCCCAGAACCAGGAATCGAACCCAGGTCCTCTGGAAAACCAAACCAGTGCCCTGAGAAAACCATAGGAGCACCAATGACCTGAACACGAGAGGGTCTTCCTACAATGGGGGGGGGGGGTGCGGGGGGAGGGGGTGATGCAAATCCATGTCCTCTCAACATATATATTAATTCTCCCACAGATATTAATTTAATTATTTAATCCTGTTCATTTATCGAATTGCTTCACTACAACCCCAGTGGTGTTTATATTAGCGGACATGGATTTGTCCCCCTATTGGAGGAAGACCCTCTCGTATTCAGGCTGTTGGTTCCCCTATAGTTGGCAGCTAATGCCCCGGAAGCATTGACAGAAAGGGTTTGGCAATCATATTTGTGTGGAAAATTGCATGCACAGTCAGGGTTGCCCAGATAGCAGAGCACTGGTATGGTTTTCCAGAGGACCTCGGTTTGATTCCTAGTCTGGGCATGTAATTTTCCCACATATATATATATATATATATATATATATATATATATATATATATATATATATATATACTTGCCGAAAGCACCCAGCGTTGCACAGGTTCTTTTTGAATGAATTTACAACTATAATTCAGCTTTTACTCGCGGCCGTAGAAGATTGACTACGATAATTCAGCTCAGCTTTTAATTGCGAAATGGGCCCAGCCTGGCCGAGGCGGCCTCGACCGGCCTTGCCACCTAGCCTATAACCTTCCTGGGGCCCGTCCCGACATTTTTTGTTTCAGAGGTTTCCTCCTATCTTTCACCATTCAGGAGATTAGCGCGTGCCGACAATCAAACAAACAAAAACTTTCTTATATATATATATACAGTGCATTCAGAAAGTGTTCAGACCCCTTCACTTTTTTCACATTTTGTTATGTTGCAGCCTTATGCTGAAATCGTTTAAATTCATTTTTTCCCTCATCAATCTGCACTCAATACCCCATAACGACAAAGAGAAAACAGGATTTTAGAAAGTTTTGCAAATTTATTAAAAATAAAAAACTGAAATATCACATTGACATACAGTCACGTGAAAAAGCAAGTACACCCCATGTAAAGTTTTGACTTTTTCAACATATTTCAACATACAGCTATTTGATCTTCATTTCAACAATATTGATAGATAAAGGTGATATAATATAACAAATATCATGAAACATTTACATTTTGTAGTCCATTGTATAATTTAAATAAACATAAATGCAAATTTCACATGTGGAAAAAGAAAGTACACCCCTACATTTATCACTACTTCAAATACCTAAAATTAGAATCAGGTGCACCAGCTCAGGTGCAAATGATTAGAACATCGTTAGAGAGGATCTTGGAGGAACCTGTCTTATTTAAACCTCAGGCATTTAGTTTGGTTTGCTCTTTGCTGTTGAAGTGTGCAGCGTCACCATGCCTAGATCAAAAGAGCTCTCTGAGGCCTTCAGAAAGAAGGTTATAGAGGCCTACGAGTCTGAGAAGGGATTTAAAAAGATCTCCAAACAATTTGAAATCAATCATTCGACTGCCCGGAAGATCATCTGCAAGTGGAGAAGATTCCAAACAACTGCCAACTTGTTCAGGCCTGGCTGCCCTAGCAAGTTCAGCCCGAGAGCAGACCGCAAGATGCTGAAAGAAGTCTCGAAGAACCCCAGAATGTCATCACGGGACCTACAGGTAGCTCTTGCCACTGTTGATGTCAAAGTGCACGAGTCTACCATTAGAAAGAGGCTGCACAAATTTTATCGAATTTGCTGAATTTGAATTTGCTGTCCAGAAAGAACATCAGGGCAAGACTAAAGTTTGCCAATGAACACCTAGGTCCTAGGCAAAGACCAGCACTTCTGGAACAATGTGCTCTGGACAGATGAGTCAAAGGTAGAGCTATTTGGCCACAGTACCAGAAGACATGTTTGGCGAAAACCAAAGACAGCATTTGACCACAAGAACCTGATAACAACTGTAAAACATGGTGGTGGAAATATTATGGTCTGGGGCAGCTTTGCTGCATCAGGGCCTGGGCAGCTCACCATCATAGAATCCACTATGAATTCTTAATTGTACCAGAGGGTGCTTGAGGATAATGTGAGGCCATCTGTCGGAAAGTTGAAGCTCAACCGAAGGTGGACCTTGCAACATGACAATGACCCTAAACATACCAGTAAATCCACGAAGGAATGGCTGAAAAGAAAGAAATGGAGGGTTCTGGAATGGCCAAGTCAAAGCCTGGATCTAAATCCATTCTAGATGTTGTGAGGGGATTTGAACAGAGCTGTGCATGCAAGAAACCCCTCAAACATCGCACAGCTGAAAGAATTCTGCATGGAGGAGTGGGCAAAAATTTCTCCCAGTCGATGTCAGAGACTGGTAGACAGTTATAAGAAACGCCTACTTGAGGTTGTTTCTGCCAAAGGGGGCAATACCACCTATTAGAGCCAAGGGTGTACTTACTTTTTCCACATGCGAAATTTGCATTTATGTTTTTTAAAATTATACAATGGACTACAAAATCTAAATGTTTCATGATATTTGTTATATTATATCACCTTTATCTATCAATATTGTTGAAATGAAGATCAAATAACTATGTTGAAATATGTTGAAAAAGTCAAAACTTTACATGGGGTGTACTTACTTTTTCACATGATTGTAAGTATTCAGACCCTTTGCTATGACACTTGAAATTTAGCTCAGGTGCCTCCCATTTCTCTTGATCATCTTTGAGATGTTTCTGCACCTTGATTGGAGTCCACCTGTGGTAAATTCAATTGATTGGACATGATTTTAAAAGGAAAACACCTGTCTATATAAGGTCTCACAGCTGACAATGCATATCAGAAGAAAAACCAAGCCATGAGGTCGAAGGAACTGCCTTCAGAGCTCAGAGACAGGATTGTGTCGAGGTACAGATCTCGGGAAGCCTACAAAAAATTTCTGCTGCATTAAAGGTTCCCAAGAGCACAGTGGCCTCCATAATTCTGAAATGGAAGAGGTGGAACAACCAGGACTCTTCCTGGAGCTGGCCGCCCGGCCAAACGGAGCAATCGGGGGAGAAGGGCCTTGGTAATAGAGGTGACCAAGAACCCGATGGTCACTCTGGTTGAGCTCCAGAGACGCTGTGTGGAGATGGAAGAAACTTCCAGAAGGACAACACTCCACCGATCTGGGCTTTATGGCAGAGTGGCCCTCCGGAAACCTCTCCTCAGTGAAAGACACATGAAAGCCCACAGAATCTTGTTTCTCACAGTCTGAGAGTCCTTTAGGTGCTTTTTTGCAAACTCCAAGCGGGCTTTCATGCCTCCTTTTCTGCGAAACGTAAGTCAAGTGCCACTCTGTTCTGCATTATCTTTGTTCTCATCTCCACCGCAGCATCTAAAAATGCATGATCTGCCACCATTGACTTATTGGCCACCCTCTCCAACACAAATGCCAGCTTATCTAGTCGATAACTGTTCATCACCATACCTGCGCCTGTAAAGAAAAAGCTTCGTGCCTCCTCCCATCCTGACCCGTGCAATGTCGTCTCGCTCCTCCAACTCAAATCTGAAGCACATGTTTCTCATATCCACTTGCAATACTGCACCATCATATTTGAATATCTCAATAATCATTTTAAATGCAAAAATAGTACACATCCGCATCACATCACAATCCACATCACAACTGGTAGTCAAAAATCCTGACTGGTTTACCATTTTTAGATACTAGTCATTCTCATACTAGTCAAAGCTTGTTCAGCCACTGGTTATCATGGGTATTAGTCCCTTTATAAAATGCACACTCCCTCATCTCCTCTCACCTGTGACACACTCATCCGCTGACTTTTGGACAAGCCAATAAAAATACTGGGAACTGTTGTCTCCCATGGCTTTCCAATCACTATACAAAGGTTTTTGCACCAACCCTCCTCAGTCCTACCTTTTCCCCAGCTATTTCAAATTTTAGCTGCTCGTCTACCTACTTGTCCAGACCGATCGAGAGTATGCATCTCCCCACAAAGCTCCGCCCACAATCACCAATCCTGTTGCTGGGTAACAATAATGAGAGAAAGCGCATCCTTTGTACATCACAATTTCACCTCTGTGTGCGCATGCGTGAATATGTAGTCTGTGTTTTCCCTGCTCCCTGTAACGACATCCACTCTGTGGCCGCTCCACTCGTAGTAACAACCTGGACAACTCGTGTGCAACTCGAAGTACACTCCTCGTGAGCACTGCCTTCAGGGCAGTTCATCAGACATAATGCCCCCAGAACCATAAACACTTCAATCACACACAACACCATTTATTTATTTATCACAATACCATTTACGTTCTGGTCAAGTCTGGTCACCTGTGTCCCTTAAAGATCCCACGGTGCCCCCCACAAAGGTCAGCCGAACTATCGCCGACGCCCTTGGTACAAATCACATCCTCTGTCCCATGTAGTCTGAAACGCAAGATGCCGTACTTCAAAACGATATCTCACAAAGTATTTGGTACGTTCCTGCAGCCCATCTACATATTACATACGCATAACGGCTCCGAGGGCGACTCGATGTTCACGTCTTTCAATCCACTCTGGCGCTTCCTGCATAAATTAAAGTACCGGCAGCTGTTTAGTTCTCCGATATGCCATGTTCCTATTTGTATTCAATGCGAAGCCAAAGCCGATCATAACTTTATTTGACTCGCATCCAGCGCGAACAACTCTAGCAATCGTTACGTTAACAGCACATCTGTAACGTGCACATCACTCATGGTTCCCCATCTATAGTCCATGTATGCCAATCACACCGCACCATCCAATGCTCACCACAATCTTCACTGTGCACGTGAGATTAATTCCCAACCATAACTCGATGCACGCAACCCAAGCGATCATTTCGCTTCCAGGATTCTGAATACACAGCGAATAAACATGCATTCATTTATTTCGCGATTCCCTGCTGGGTCGTAACTCATTGCCTAGGCAATCAGACTGTTCACGAGATCGCATGATGATCTGTGCGATGTAGGAAGGTGGGGTCAAAAACATCCCCGGACCCGACAGCCGCTCGCCCCGCCGTCCAGCATGCAACCACAGCGCGCTCCGTGCGAATGCCCACATGCTCCATTCCATCGTGCACTGTAAATGGAGTAGCGTGGTCCATCACAACCACACAATCCCAAAATGCGGCCTACCTTAACCCGACGTACGCCAACCTCAATGTGACGGTCCGCATATCTGGACGTGTAGTTAACCAGTGCATGTCCTTACCTCGACCGCTCGCTGAACCAGACTCATCAATACTCATTGATCGTTCATATATCTTATTATAATAGAGCACACGTATATGGTCTGTTTGTTTGTATGTATGTTTATATGTGTCCAAAACGTCTTCTTCTTCTTCTTCAAATAAAATTAACACCCTCTTAATTACGTTTGGACTGCTGAAACCCTTCAGATCTTTGACGACCCTTTATACACCGAAGATCCACTAACTATTCTGTGTGGTCTCATATGTGCAACAACAATACATCCAACTTGTTTGATCGATGCATTTCAGATCCAACCCTCTTACCCCAGGTGATAAACCCCTGGTGCATTTTGCCCCACTTGGTGCACGTGGCACTAAATTACTGCATCCTCCAAGAGGAACACTATAATTGCTAACACTTCCTGGATGAGACCTCTATTAATAATGGGGGTTCCTGCAGATGTTAAGGATTCTCCTCAAGGATCCTCACGAATAACAAGGGACACATCTTCATGCCAGGCCCCATTTTTGTACCCACAATGATATCAGGTGTATGGTGTACAGGATATATGGTGTATGGTGTATCATATGCCATACCTGGTTCCCAGATGTGGAGAGGCCTCCTCTGACTTCATGCCTCCTCTCATGTTTTGTGGGGACTTCATTGGGAGGGACCTACCTACTCTGTGTAGCACGTGTCTTCACTTGTGACTACTCAGCCATTCACGTCTCTCAGGAACATCATGTTTCCAAAATATCCAAAACCTACCTCACGTTTAATTTGAGTGCCCGATCCGACTCAATCCCCTGTTATAACTACCTATTGTGCGGCCGGCAGCATCTTTTACACTTCTCTTATGGTATCCTGTGCATTTTAAAGGCTTCCCCTCAAACTGGCTTTTGCAGATCGATCCTCTCGACGGAGAAATTTCTCAGCCCACCAGCCGAATGGCTGCCAGTGTACCTTAGATTTGGTGATCACTTTGTTCTCCTTCCTACTCAGTACTTCGCATAAATTTTCAATGCACTCGTGTTTAGATGTCCCCTCCATCGGGAACACCAATCTGTTATTTTTGCTACTCCACGTCCATGCATTCCATAATTCTGTATCCCTTACAGCTTTTTCCCCATGCTTTTTAAACATATATTCCGTGGCTGGCTCATCCTCGGGGACATTCGGGCCACCAGATGTTCCTTGTCCATTACCTATCTTGCTGGTATTATTTCCCTTACTCCACAACCCGTTAGGTTATATGGGGTGCCCCTTATTTGCCCCCCCCCCCCCCCCCACTGACGGGTGCACGACAATACCCATAGGGTGTTGCCGTCGCTCAGGTCCTCAAGGCAGAGTACTCTCTCTGGCGTCTCTGCAGGATGTCCCGGGTGCATATGCGAGTGTACATACTGTCTTTAAAGCCTGCCACTTTGAAACACTCACAGCACTTCCGAGTACAACACTCCCTTCGGACCTCCACGCGTGCTAGTGTCCAGACTTTCTTTCAAGGCTGCCTCTTTGAAACACTTGCAGCACGTCTGAGTGTCCAGACTGTTAGGGTTAACCATGCCTCCTGGAAACTCTCCCAAGTGCTCGGGGCCCCAAGCCACTTGAATCTTACCCCCTTGTCTCTAACAAATCTCTGCACCCTGTCCGTTCCTTTTACCTTTTTCTCGGATCCGTGCCGGAGGTCAAGCAAAGATAGAATCCTTCACTCAATGGCAGCAAGTCACCGTTCTACCGAGAAAGTTCTCGCCACTTTATTGGGCGCCCGGAAACCTTGCCGCCACCAAGCAACGACGTCGTCTCTCCCCACTCCAGGCGAATCCCATCCTCGTCGCCATCTTTGTCGTGGGTTTAATAAGCACCTTGTCAAAGTCGGACAGTGTACAAGAGATTTATTATCAATAAGAATGCATGCATGGGAGACGTTGGCGTCCACAACCGGCCCCAACATCTCAGGGAGCCACAACCCATGTCGGCTTAATATACTTCCCTCAAAGATCAAATAACTCAAAACAAAGTCATGTGATCAAATCCCTTCCCAAAGACACAAACTACCACCCTAAAGATAAACTGTACAAAGTTGACAGGGCAGGATAAGTCTCATTTGGCAAGAATGTCTTGCCAAGTCCAAAGCATGGGATATTTGTCAACAGTTTTTCAAAGCCAGACACCCAGCCGCCAGGGGAAATGGGTCACAGTGACTTCAGCCTGGAACTATGCTGCCCTCATCAGGATGGGGAATGAATGAAATCCCCTTCATATGTATCTGTGTATCCGTGTGTGTGTGTGTGTGTGTGTGTGTGTGTGTGTGTGTGTGTGTGTGTGTGTGTGTGTGTGTGTGTCTGCGTCCGTGTGTCCGTGTCAGGGCTGTAACATTTTTACCATTTGAGTTTTGTCATCAAATTTTCACCAAAGCTTTATTATGAGAATATGGAGAAGGCAAATTGATAATGTTGTCAAAAGGTCAAAGGTCAGCGTCACATAAAATCATCAATGTTCATGCGATTAACCTGAAATTATAATAATTTGTATACAGTATTTGGTCAATTAATTTGTTCACCAATCAAAAGCTAGAAGCAGATTGGTTTTTTAGATCTAAAGCTCAAAGGTCAAGGCTGCATAAAATCATCAATTTTCCTTTTTTTTTTTTTTTTTAAACTATGTTCGATATTTTGAGCATACGGAGGAAGAAGAAGAAGATGTCTGAATACAAACGGATGATGCTTTCTAGTTGATGCTTTCTACTGGTTTAGCAGTTGCAACTAGTCCTACTCCCGCCCCTCCCACCACCCACGTACAACTCTCCGGACTTCATCGGGCGGAGTTCCACCTTTATTTCATTTCCGCACATGGTTAAAAACCACAATGCGGTAAGCTCCACAAACTCTTAATCTGAACCGATCCTCAAAATTCCAACTGCAGAATTGACCCAAACAGCAGTCCCAACTACTAAAAGAGTGTTCTTTGCTAAAAACGTTTTATTCAAAAAAATGCATCTCCGAGAGAGTGATACAACTTTAAACGTTTATTTACAAAGAATCAGAAACCTCAGAACGTGAACCAAACATATCTCGAAAGCTTATGACATGTTAATTTCTATCACCGATTGCTATTGCAGTAAATCACTGCTAGAGTTAGTGAGAGACCAAGGTCTGAAATTGGCATTTACGCAAAATGCTTATAATTGACGTTCTCGATATCTGACCCTCTGCGGTTCAGACAAGTATTGATCCTGACTCCAAAGTTCTGTCCAACTTTCCTGCAGGTCTCATGTGGCACTGCCTGGAGGTAATCTGACACCTCCTGCTTCAGATCATCCAGTGCGGCAGGGCGGTTAACGTAGACAGAGCGATACCCAGGGCAACGAGGCGGTTTCTGAAGAGCTGCTGCAGGAAAGTGATGGTGTCACCAGTTGTATGTGGGGGTGCACCATCCTGCATAAACCAGGCCATGCTGAGCTGGTTTGGGGTGACCTTTTGGGGTAGATCATTATGGAACTTCTGGAGCACGGCCCGGTAGCGCTCACTGTTGATTGTCACCATCCTGCTGTTGTCATTCTCAAACCAATAAGGCCCTAGCATTCGCCATCTGGCATTGAAGGCGCAGAAGCATGTGACCTTCGGCCCTTTCGGGTACTGCTCAATGATCTCCTCAGTTGGTTCTGCCCCCAGAAAATGTTGTTGTGGTTGTCGATTTAGTCTCATACCACAGAGCCACCACTTTTGTCTTCTGCTCCACTGTCAATGACATAGTTGAGCAACTGAGATAGAAATCCCAGGGAACAAATACCACGACAACACCACCAAACCCTGAGAAGGAAAACGGTATAGGTAAAAAACCAAAGACATGGCAGGAAGTCAAAGTTGTATCAATCCTTTTGAAGCACCCTGTATATGGTCTAAGAGGATATAAAGGGTTTTAACGGTCTAAGTGTTCTCGAGGGTGTATTGGGTTTATTGGTTTTCAAAGGAGTTTAGGGGTCCTAAGGGTCTAAAGGGTTCTAAAGGATCTTCGGGGTGTAAAGGCTCTTAGGGGTCTACATGGGTATTAGGGGTCTTAAAGGTTATTAAGTGTCAAAAGCATCTGGGAGTCTATATGATCTTAAAGAATGAATATGAATGAATTATAAATAGGTCTTAGGGGTCTAAAATGGTGTTCAGGGTGTTTGGGTTCTTAAAGGGTTTTAGGGGTCTAAAGAGTCTGAGGGGTCTTTAAGGGTATAAGGAGTCTTAGTGGATTTTTGGGGGTGAAAGCATCTTAGGGCTCTATAGGGCCTTAAAGGGTATAAATTCACAAAGTTCTTAGGGATTTGTGGGGGTGTTAAGGGTCTCTGGGGTCTTAAACGGTGTTAGTGTGCTAAAGGGCCTTAGGAGTCTTACAGGTCTTAGTGGTATAAAGGGTTTTAGGGATCAGAAAGGGATTAAGGGATCCAGAAGGTCTAAGTGTCAAAAGTATCTTAGGGGTCTATAGGGTCTTAAAGGGTCTAAATTCTAAAAGGTCTTAGAGGTCTAAGAAGGTGGTAGGGGTCTTTGGGGTCTTTATAGATCTTATGGTTCGAAATGGTCTTAGGGGTCTTAAAGAGTCTTAGAGTTCTAAAGGGACTAATGCAATTAATACACATACTCATGTTCTGTGCAGACAAACAAACAGATAGCCAAAAAAACAAGCAGAACCTTTGCAATACCCTGTCCTCTGGCGAGGGTAAATATTAAAACTCTGCTAACCTTTGAAGCAGACAACATTTGTGATCAAGGGAGAGAAATTTTCGAGAGAGACAGAAACACTCCTCACAAGTGTACTATCAAAGCTCAGGTGTGTTGAGCTGTAGCGCTGCTGTATCATCAGTAATTGACTTTCCTTGGTAATGTTTTTCATTTTGGGAACAGACCTTTGATGCCGTGCTGTGAACATTCCTGGAGGGAAGGCAAACATTAATTTTATTGACGTGTTTGTAAGCATGCATAGTGGTAGTTTCTAATTGCCGGGTAATTATATAATACTGCAGACACAGTGACAGGCCTATCAACGGCAAGTGCACTTCACCACAAAGAAAGCCAAGCTAATGGATGGTGACTTTACAGGTGAAACTTCCCTCTTCAATGTGGGGCAGAGGAAACTTCACTCTTCAGTGTGGGGCAAAGAAAACTTCACTCTTCAATGTGGGGCAGAGGAAACTTCACTCTTCAGTGTGGGGCAGAGGAAACTTCCCTCTTCAATGTGGGGCAGAGGAAACTTCACTCTTCAATGTGGATCAGAGGAAACTTCACTCTTCAATGTGGGGCAAAGAAAACTTCACTCTTCAATGTGGAGCAAAGAAAACTTCACTCTTCAGTGTGGGGCAGAGGAAACTTCCCTCTTCAATGTGGGGCAGAGGAAACTTCACTCTTCAATGTGGGGCAGAGGAAACTTCACTCTTCAGTGTGGGGCAAAGAAAACTTCACTCTTCAATGTGGGGCAGAGGAAACTTCACTCTTCAGTGTGGGGCAGAGGAAACTTCCCTCTTCAATGTGGGGCAGAGGAAACTTCACTCTTCAGTGTGGGGCAGAGGAAACTTCCCTCTTCAATGTGGGGCAGAGGAAACTTCGCTCTTCAATGTGGAGCAGAGGAAACTTCCCTCTTCAATGTGGAGCAGAGGAAACTTCACTCTTCAATGTGAGGCAAAGGAAACTTCCCTCTTCAATGTGAGGCAAAGGAAACTTCCCTCTTCAATGTGGAGCAGAGGAAACTTCCCTCTTCAATGTGGAGCAAAGGAAACTTCGCTCTTCAATGTGGAGCAGAGGAAACTTCCCTCTTCAATGTGGAGCAGAGGAAACTTCACTCTTCAGTGTGGGGCAGAGGAAACTTCCCCCTTCAATGTGGGGCAGAGGAAACTTCCCTCTTCAATGTGGAGCAGAGGAAACTTCCCTCTTCAATGTGGAGCAAAGAAAACTTCACTCTTCAATGTGGGACAAAGAAAACTTCACTCTTCAATGTGGAGCAGAGGAAACTTCCCTCTTCAATGTGGGGCAAAGAAAACTTCCCTCTTCAATGTGGGGCAAAGAAAACTTCCCTCTTCAATGTGGGGCAGAGGAAACTTCCCTCTTCAATGTGGGGCAGAGGAAACTTCCCTCTTCAATGTGGGGCAGAGGAAACTTCCCTCTTCAATGTGGGGCAGAGGAAACTTCCCTCCTCAATGTGGAGCAGAGGAAACCTCCCTCTTCAATGGGGAGCAAAGAAAACTTCACTCTTCAATGTGGGGCAAAGAAAACTTCACTCTTCAATGTGGAGCAGAGGAAACTTCCCTCTTCAATGTGGGGCAAAGAAAACTTCACTCTTCAATGTGGGGCAGAGGAAACTTCCCTCTTCAATGTGGGGCAAAGAAAACTTCACTCTTCAATGTGGGGCAAAGAAAACTTCACTCTTCAATGTGGAGCAGAGGAAACTTCCCTCTTCAATGTGGGGCAAAGAAAACTTCACTCTTCAATGTGGGGCAAAGAAAACTTCACTCTTCAATGTGGAGCAGAGGAAACTTCACTCTTCAATGTGGAGCAGAGGAAACTTCCCTCTTCAATGTGGGGCAAAGAAAACTTCACTCTTCAATGTGGAGCAAAGAAAACTTCACTCTTCAATGTGGAGCAGAGGAAACTTCCCTCTTCAATGTGGGGCAAAGAAAACTTCATTCTTCAATGTGGATCAGAGGAAACTTCACTCTTCAATGTGAGGCAGAGGAAACTTCCCTCTTCAATGTGAGGCAAAGAAAACTTCACTCTTCAATGTGGAGCAGAGGAAACTTCACTCTTCAATGTGGAGCAAAGAAAACTTCACTCTTCAATGTGGAGCAGAGGAAACTTCCCTCTTCAATGTGGGGCAAAGAAAACTTCACTCTTCAATGTGGAGCAGAGGAAACTTCACTTCAATGTGGGGCAGAGGAAACTTCACTCTTCAATGTGGGGCAGAGGAAACTTCACTCTTCAATGTGGATCAGAGGAAACTTCCCTCTTCAATGTGGGGCAGAGGAAACTTCCCTCTTCAATGTGGATCAGAGGAAACTTCACTCCTCAATGTGGGGCAGAGGAAACTTCACTCCTCAATGTGAGGCAGAGGGCCTTCACTCTTCAATGTGGGGCAGAGTAAACTTCACTCCTCAATGTGGATCAGAGGAAACTTCTCTCTTCAATGTGAGGCAGAGGAAACTTCACTCTTCAATGTGGGGCAGAGGAAACTTCACTCTTCAATGTGAGGCAGAGTAAACTTCACTCTTCAATGTGGGGCAGACTAAACTTCACTCTTCAATGTGAGGCAGAGTAAACATCACTCTTCAATGTGGGGCAGAGGAAACTTCCCTCTTCAATGTGGATCAGAGGAAACTTCACTCCTCAATGTGGGGCAGAGGAAACTTCACTCCTCAATGTGAGGCAGAGGGCCTTCACTCTTCAATGTGGGGCAGAGTAAACTTCACTCCTCAATGTGGATCAGAGGAAACTTCTCTCTTCAATGTGAGGCAGAGGAAACTTCACTCTTCAATGTGGGGCAGAGGAAACTTCACTCTTCAATGTGAGGCAGAGTAAACTTCACTCTTCAATGTGGGGCAGACTAAACTTCACTCTTGAATGTGAGGCAGAGTAAACATCACTCTTCAATGTGGGGCAGACTAAACTTCACTCTTCAATGTGAGGCAGAGTAAACATCACTCTTCAATGTGGGGCAGACTAAACTTCACTCTTCAATGTGAGGCAGAGTAAACATCACTCTTCAATGTGGGGCAGAGTAAACCTCACTCTCCAAATTGGGGCAGAGGAAACTTCACTCCTCAATGTGGGGCAGAGGAAACTTCACTCTCCAATGTTAGGCAGAGGAAACTTCACTCCTCAATGTGGGGCAGAGGAAACTTCACTCTCCAATGTGGGGCAGAGGAAACTTCACTCTCCAATGTGGGCCAGAGTAAACTTCACTCCTCAATGTGGGGCAGAGGAAACTTCACTCCTCAATGTGGGGCAGACTAAACTTCACTCTCCAATGTGGGGCAGAGTAAACTTCACTCTTCAATGTGGGGCAGAGGAAACTTCACTCCTCAATGTGGGGCAGAGTAAACATCACTCTTCAATGTGGGGCAGACTAAACTTCACTCTCCAATGTGGGGCAGACTAAACTTCACTCTTCAATGTGGGGCAAAGTAAACTTCACTCTCCAATGTGGGGCAGAGAAAACTTCACTCCTCAATGTGGGGCTGAGTAAACTTCACTCTCCAATGTGGGGCAGAGGAAACTTCACTCCTCAATGTGGGGCTGAGTAAACTTCACTCTCCAATGTGGGGCAGAGGAAACTTCACTCTCCAATGTGAGGCAGAGTAAACTTCACTCTCCAATGTGAGGAAGAGAAAACTTCACTCCTCAATGTGGGGCTGAGTAAACTTCACTCTCCAATGTGGGGCAGAGGAAACTTCACTCCTCAATGTGGGGCAGAGGAAACTTCTCTCTTCAATGTGGATCAGAGGAAACTTCCCTCTTCAATGTGAGGCAGAGGAAACTTCACTCTTCAATGTGAGGCAGAGGAAACTTCACTCTTCAATGTGGATCAGAGGAAACTTCCCTCTTCAATGTGGATCAGAGGAAACTTCCCTCTTCAATGTGGATCAGAGGAAGCTTCCCTCTTCAATGTGGATCAGAGGAAACTTCCCTCTTCAATGTGGATCAGAGGAAACTTTCCTCTTCAATGTGGATCAGAGGAAACTTCCCTCTTCAATGTGGATCAGAGGAAACCTCCCTCTTCAATGTGGATCAGAGGAAACTTCCCTCTTCAATGTGGATCAGAGGAAACTTCCCTCTTCAATGTGGATCAGAGGAAACCTCCCTCTTCAATGTGGATCAGAGGAAACCTCCCTCTTCAATGTGGATCAGAGGAAACTTCCCTCTTCAATGTGGATCAGAGGAAACTTCACTCCTCAATGTGGGGCAGAGGAAACTTCACTCCTCAATGTGAGGCAGAGGGCCTTCACTCTTCAATGTGGGGCAGAGTAAACTTCACTCCTCAATGTGGATCAGAGGAAACTTCTCTCTTCAATGTGAGGCAGAGGAAACTTCACTCTTCAATGTGGGGCAGAGGAAACTTCACTCTTCAATGTGAGGCAGAGTAAACTTCACTCTTCAATGTGGGGCAGACTAAACTTCACTCTTCAATGTGAGGCAGAGTAAACATCACTCTTCAATGTGGGGCAGAGGAAACTTCCCTCTTCAATGTGGATCAGAGGAAACTTCACTCCTCAATGTGGGGCAGAGGAAACTTCACTCCTCAATGTGAGGCAGAGGGCCTTCACTCTTCAATGTGGGGCAGAGTAAACTTCACTCCTCAATGTGGATCAGAGGAAACTTCTCTCTTCAATGTGAGGCAGAGGAAACTTCACTCTTCAATGTGGGGCAGAGGAAACTTCACTCTTCAATGTGAGGCAGAGTAAACTTCACTCTTCAATGTGGGGCAGACTAAACTTCACTCTTGAATGTGAGGCAGAGTAAACATCACTCTTCAATGTGGGGCAGACTAAACTTCACTCTTCAATGTGAGGCAGAGTAAACATCACTCTTCAATGTGGGGCAGACTAAACTTCACTCTTCAATGTGAGGCAGAGTAAACATCACTCTTCAATGTGGGGCAGAGTAAACCTCACTCTCCAAATTGGGGCAGAGGAAACTTCACTCCTCAATGTGGGGCAGAGGAAACTTCACTCTCCAATGTTAGGCAGAGGAAACTTCACTCCTCAATGTGGGGCAGAGGAAACTTCACTCTCCAATGTGGGGCAGAGGAAACTTCACTCTCCAATGTGGGCCAGAGTAAACTTCACTCCTCAATGTGGGGCAGAGGAAACTTCACTCCTCAATGTGGGGCAGACTAAACTTCACTCTCCAATGTGGGGCAGAGTAAACTTCACTCTTCAATGTGGGGCAGAGGAAACTTCACTCCTCAATGTGGGGCAGAGTAAACATCACTCTTCAATGTGGGGCAGACTAAACTTCACTCTCCAATGTGGGGCAGACTAAACTTCACTCTTCAATGTGGGGCAAAGTAAACTTCACTCTCCAATGTGGGGCAGAGAAAACTTCACTCCTCAATGTGGGGCTGAGTAAACTTCACTCTCCAATGTGGGGCAGAGGAAACTTCACTCCTCAATGTGGGGCTGAGTAAACTTCACTCTCCAATGTGGGGCAGAGGAAACTTCACTCTCCAATGTGAGGCAGAGTAAACTTCACTCTCCAATGTGAGGAAGAGAAAACTTCACTCCTCAATGTGGGGCTGAGTAAACTTCACTCTCCAATGTGGGGCAGAGGAAACTTCACTCCTCAATGTGGGGCAGAGGAAACTTCTCTCTTCAATGTGGATCAGAGGAAACTTCCCTCTTCAATGTGAGGCAGAGGAAACTTCACTCTTCAATGTGAGGCAGAGGAAACTTCACTCTTCAATGTGGATCAGAGGAAACTTCCCTCTTCAATGTGGATCAGAGGAAACTTCCCTCTTCAATGTGGATCAGAGGAAGCTTCCCTCTTCAATGTGGATCAGAGGAAACTTCCCTCTTCAATGTGGATCAGAGGAAACTTTCCTCTTCAATGTGGATCAGAGGAAACTTCCCTCTTCAATGTGGATCAGAGGAAACCTCCCTCTTCAATGTGGATCAGAGGAAACTTCCCTCTTCAATGTGGATCAGAGGAAACTTCCCTCTTCAATGTGGATCAGAGGAAACCTCCCTCTTCAATGTGGATCAGAGGAAACCTCCCTCTTCAATGTGGATCAGAGGAAACCTCCCTCTTCAATGTGGATCAGAGGAAACTTCCCTCTTCAATGTGGATCAGAGGAAACTTCCCTCTTCAATGTGGATCAGAGGAAACCTCCCTCTTCAATGTGGATCAGAGGAAACCTCCCTCTTCAATGTGGATCAGAGGAAACCTCCCTCTTCAATGTGGATCAGAGGAAACCTCCCTCTTCAATGTGGATCAGAGGAAACTTCCCTCTTCAATGTGGATCAGAGGAAACTTCCCACTTCAATGTGGATCAGAGGAAACTTCCCTCTTCAATGTGGATCAGAGGAAGCTTCCCTCTTCAATGTGGATCAGAGGAAACTTCCCTCTTCAATGTGGATCAGAGGAAACTTTCCTCTTCAATGTGGATCAGAGGAAACTTCCCTCTTCAATGTGGATCAGAGGAAACCTCCCTCTTCAATGTGGATCAGAGGAAACTTCCCTCTTCAATGTGGATCAGAGGAAACTTCCCTCTTAAATGTGGATCAGAGGAAACCTCCCTCTTCAATGTGGATCAGAGGAAACCTCCCTCTTCAATGTGGATCAGAGGAAACCTCCCTCTTCAATGTGGATCAGAGGAAACCTCCCTCTTCAATGTGGATCAGAGGAAACTTCCCTCTTCAATGTGGATCAGAGGAAACTTCCCACTTCAATGTGGATCAGAGGAAACTTCCCTCTTCAATGTGGATCAGAGGAAACTTCCCTCTTCAATGTGGATCAGAGGAAACTTCCCTCTTCAATGTGTATCAGAGGAAACTTCCCTCTTCAATGTGGATCAGAGGAAACCTCCCTCTTCAATGTGGATCAGAGGAAACCTCCCTCTTCAATGTGGATCAGAGGAAACCTCCCTCTTCAATGTGGATCAGAGGAAACCTCCCTCTTCAATGTGGATCAGAGGAAACCTCCCTCTTCAATGTGGATCAGAGGAAACCTCCCTCTTCAATGTGGATCAGAGGAAACTTCCCTCTTCAATATGGATCAGAGGAAACTTCTCTCTTCAATGTGGATCAGAGGAAACCTCCCTCTTCGATGTGGGGCAGAGGAAACCTCCCTCTTCAATGTGGGGCAGAGGAAACTTCCCTCTTCAATGTGGATCAGAGGAAACTTCCCTCTTCAATGTGGATCAGAGGAAACTTCCCTCTTCAATGTGGATCAGAGGAAACTTCTCTCTTCAATGTGGATCAGAGGAAACTTCCCTCTTCAATGTGAGGCAGAGGAAACTTCACTCTTCAATGTGAGGCAGAGGAAACTTCACTCTTCAATGTGGATCAGAGGAAACTTCCCTCTTCAATGTGAGGCAGAGGAAACCTCCCTCTTCGATGTGGGGCAGAGGAAACCTCCCTCTTATAAGTGGGGCAGAGGAAACCTCCCTCTTCAATGTGAGGCAGAGGAAACCTCCCTCTTCGATGTGGGGCAGAGGAAACCTCCCTCTTCAATGTGGGGCAGAGGAAACTTCTCTCTTCAATGTGGATCAGAGGAAACTTCCCTCTTCAATGTGAGGCAGAGGAAACCTCCCTCTTCGATGTGGGGCAGAGGAAACCTCCCTCTTCAATGTGGGGCAGAGGAAACTTCCCTCTTCAATGTGGATCAGAGGAAACTTCCCTCTTCAATGTGGATCAGAGGAAACCTCCCTCTTCAATGTGGATCAGAGGAAACCTCCCTCTTCAATGTGGATCAGAAGAAACCTCCCTCTTCGATGTGGGGCAGAGGAAACCTCCCTCTTCAATGTGGGGCAGAGGAAACTTCCCTCTTCAATGTGGATCAGAGGAAACTTCCCTCTTCAATGTGGATCAAAGGAAACTTCCCTCTTCAATGTGGATCAGAGGAAACTTCCCTCTTCAATGTGGATCAGAGGAAACTTCCCTCTTCAATGTGGATCAGAGGAAACCTCCCTCTTCAATGTGGATCAGAGGAAGCCTCCCTCTTCAATGTGGATCAGAGGAAACCTCCCTCTTCAATGTGGATCAGAGGAAACCTCCCTCTTCAATGTGGATCAGAGGAAACCTCCCTCTTCAATGTGGATCAGAGGAAACTTCCCTCTTCAATGTGGATCAGAGGAAACTTCCCTCTTCAATGTGGATCAGAGGAAACCTCCCTCTTCGATGTGGGGCAGAGGAAACCTCGCTCTTCAATGTGGGGCAGAGGAAACTTCCCTCTTCAATGTGGATCAGAGGAAACTTCCCTCTTCAATGTGGATCAGAGGAAACTTCCCTCTTCAATGTGGATCAGAGGAAACTTCCCTCTTCAATGTGGATCAGAGGAAACTTCCCTCTTCAATGTGGATCAGAGGAAACTTTCCTCTTCAATGTGGATCAGAGGAAACTTCCCTCTTCAATGTGGATCAGAGGAAACCTCCCTCTTCAATGTGGATCAGAGGAAACCTCCCTCGTCAATGTGGATCAGAGGAAACCTCCCTCTTCAATGTGGATCAGAGGAAACCTCCCTCTTCAATGTGGATCAGAGGAAACCTCCCTCTTCAATGTGGACCAGAGGAAACCTCCCTCTTCAATGTGGATCAGAGGAAACCTCCCTCTTCAATGTGGATCAGAGGAAACCTCCCTCTTCAATGTGGATCAGAGGAAACCTCCCTCTTCAATGTGGATCAGAGGAAATTTCCCTCTTCAATATGGATCAGAGGAAACTTCCCTCTTCAATGTGGATCAGAGGAAACCTCCCTCTTCGATGTGGGGCAGAGGAAACCTCCCTCTTCAATGTGGGGCAGAGGAAACTTCCCTCTTCAATGTGGATCAGAGGAAACTTCCCTCTTCAATGTGGATCAGAGGAAGCTTCCCTCTTCAATGTGGATCAGAGGAAACTTCCCTCTTCAATGTGGATCAGAGGAAACTTTCCTCTTCAATGTGGATCAGAGGAAACTTCCCTCTTCAATGTGGATCAGAGGAAACCTCCCTCTTCAATGTGGATCAGAGGAAACTTCCCTCTTCAATGTGGATCAGAGGAAACTTCCCTCTTCAATGTGGATCAGAGGAAACCTCCCTCTTCAATGTGGATCAGAGGAAACCTCCCTCTTCAATGTGGATCAGAGGAAACCTCCCTCTTCAATGTGGATCAGAGGAAACCTCCCTCTTCAATGTGGATCAGAGGAAACTTCCCTCTTCAATGTGGATCAGAGGAAACTTCCCACTTCAATGTGGATCAGAGGAAACTTCCCTCTTCAATGTGGATCAGAGGAAACTTCCCTCTTCAATGTGGATCAGAGGAAACTTCCCTCTTCAATGTGTATCAGAGGAAACTTCCCTCTTCAATGTGGATCAGAGGAAACCTCCCTCTTCAATGTGGATCAGAGGAAACCTCCCTCTTCAATGTGGATCAGAGGAAACCTCCCTCTTCAATGTGGATCAGAGGAAACCTCCCTCTTCAATGTGGATCAGAGGAAACCTCCCTCTTCAATGTGGATCAGAGGAAACCTCCCTCTTCAATGTGGATCAGAGGAAACTTCCCTCTTCAATGTGAGGCAGAGGAAACCTCCCTCTTCGATGTGGGGCAGAGGAAACCTCCCTCTTCAATGTGAGGAAGAGGAAACCTCCCTCTTCGATGTGGGGCAGAGGAAACCTCCCTCTTCAATGTGGGGCAGAGGAAACTTCTCTCTTCAATGTGGATCAGAGGAAACTTCCCTCTTCAATGTGAGGCAGAGGAAACCTCCCTCTTCGATGTGGGGCAGAGGAAACCTCCCTCTTCAATGTGGGGCAGAGGAAACTTCCCTCTTCAATGTGGATCAGAGGAAACTTCCCTCTTCAATGTGGATCAGAGGAAACCTCCCTCTTCAATGTGGATCAGAGGAAACCTCCCTCTTCAATGTGGATCAGAGGAAACCTCCCTCTTCAATGTGGATCAGAAGAAACCTCCCTCTTCGATGTGGGGCAGAGGAAACCTCCCTCTTCAATGTGGGGCAGAGGAAACTTCCCTCTTCAATGTGGATCAGAGGAAACTTCCCTCTTCAATGTGGATCAAAGGAAACTTCCCTCTTCAATGTGGATCAGAGGAAACTTCCCTCTTCAATGTGGATCAGAGGAAACCTCCCTCTTCAATGTGGATCAGAGGAAACTTCCCTCTTCAATATGGATCAGAGGAAACTTCTCTCTTCAATGTGGATCAGAGGAAACCTCCCACTTCGATGTGGGGCAGAGGAAACCTCCCTCTTCAATGTGGGGCAGAGGAAACTACCCTCTTCAATGTGGATCAGAGGAAACTTCCCTCTTCAATGTGGATCAGAGGAAACTTCCCTCTTCAATGTGGATCAGAGGAAACTTCCCTCTTCAATGTGGATCAGAGGAAACTTTCCTCTTCAATGTGGATCAGAGGAAACTTCCCTCTTCAATGTGGATCAGAGGAAACCTCCCTCTTCAATGTGGATCAGAGGAAACTTCCCTCTTCAATGTGGATCAGAGGAAACCTCCCTCTTCAATGTGGATCAGAGGAAACCTCCCTCTTCAATGTGGATCAGAGGAAACCTCCCTCTTCAATGTGGATCAGAGGAAACTTCCCTCTTCAATGTGGATCAGAGGAAACCTCCCTCTTCAATGTGGATCAGAGGAAACCTCCCTCTTCAATGTGGATCAGAGGAAACTTCCCTCTTCAATGTGGATCAGAGGAAACCTCCCTCTTCAATGTGGATCAGAGGAAACCTCCCTCTTCAATGTGGATCAGAGGAAACCTCCCTCTTCAATGTGGATCAGAGGAAACCTCCCTCTTCAATGTGGATCAGAGGAAACTTCCCTCTTCAATGTGGATCAGAGGAAACTTCCCTCTTCAATGTGGATCAGAGGAAACCTCCCTCTTCAATGTGGATCAGAGGAAACCTCCCTCTTCAATGTGGATCAGAGGAAACCTCCCTCTTCAATGTGGATCAGAGGAAACCTCCCTCTTCAATGTGGATCAGAGGAAACTTCCCTCTTCAATGTGGATCAGAGGAAACTTCCCACTTCAATGTGGATCAGAGGAAACTTCCCTCTTCAATGTGGATCAGAGGAAACTTCCCTCTTCAATGTGGATCAGAGGAAACTTCCCTCTTCAATGTGTATCAGAGGAAACTTCCCTCTTCGATGCTTTGAAAGATGGTGAGGAGACCAAGTCAAACAATCATGCCCTCTGTTTGAATAATGTCGACCTCATGTTTAGCTGATCGGCCCAGATGATCAGCTGTTAATGCAGGAAGTCCTGTATTACGTTTCATACTGTACCCTCAACTACATACACAGCAGCTACTGATATCAGAATACAGGATGACACTTTCTTGCTTAATGATTGAGTGTGATTGCAAGGCTGGCGTTTTGAGGATGAAATGAAGGCAGCAAGTCCAGGAAATGACCGAGGGGTTGTGCTACTTGTGCAGTGAAAGGTGGCCCTGTTGCATGCGTTAGAAGTCTTCCCCATGGCTATTGCAGTGATCTTGTAGTTCACGGACCCAGGGCATTATCGCATCCATCCCAGAACACTGCAATTAATTGCCTGGTAATGAGAAGGTATTGCTTATCGGTGTTTGCACACTACCTGTAATGGGATCCGCAGTGGAGTATTGTTGACATCGGAGACCTGGAGATGAATCAAAGTAATTTTTCTCTTTGCTGATAAGGCCAGGAGAAGGAAAATCGATATGGTGGGAAGGCGATGTTGAGTGTGTTTGCGAGTTTTAACCGGCCACTTCGCTGGCCTTTATCAGAAAACGAATTCCGTCGGACGACGTTGAATTGAGTGTGAACAACACCCATAAAACTTTCTGCCTCTGTAAAAGCTTACCGAAGCAGTGTTCAGGATCTCTCATTTGGATTCCAAACAGTTGCTTCTGTCTGGTTGCCATCTTAGCAGTTTAACTAGCTGCGCTAACAGCATGAGAGCCAGGCTTGTGCGAAATATAGATACATTGTTACTTGAGAAAATCATATCTATCTATAATTCCATTAATCTCTGTGTGTATGTGTGTGTGTATGTATGCGACAACGATTTCTCGACAACTACCGGTCCGATATACTTGAAACTTGCCAGGTATATTGCTGGGGACCCGAGGATGTGCCTTTTCAAGGTTTGAAATTAATCGGACAAGTACTTACCGAGCTATGGCGATTTAGCCGTTCGCCGTTCGCTTTGGCGTTGCGAATGGACCAAACCATTGCATGTAAATAGAGGGGGGGGTTCTGTGGTCGTTGCGAATGGACCAAACCATTCATGTAAATAGAGGGGGGGGGGGATTGTCACTGTACTCGCAAGCCGTTCGCCGTTCGCTTTGGCGTTGCGAATGGACCAAACCATTTCATGTAAATAGAGGGGGGGGATATAATTTTAGATAGATATATAGTACGGGCATACATATAGTACGGGCATGCCCTAGTATTTTAAAAGTGCAGTGTATTGGATGGTCTTGTGCATTATTCTGTCTGTTTGTCTGTGTGTCTGTCTGTTGGTATGTCAATCACTTATACGTCACAATTTAA
Organism: Myxine glutinosa; assembly: GCF_964187855.1. NCBI lineage: Eukaryota > Metazoa > Chordata > Myxini > Myxiniformes > Myxinidae > Myxine > Myxine glutinosa. Next base: position 43,951,961 of record NC_136268.1, read on the forward strand.
AAACGATCTTTTCAAAACGTCACCCAATGGTGGAGTTTGTCATAAGGAATAAGCTTATTGATTTTGAGGTCAAAAGGTCAAAAGTTCAACAGAGGCCAAAGGTCAACAATTTGTCAGATTTCTAAAATCCTCAATTTTCATCCGATTGACTTCAAATTTGAAGAGGATTTACATATCAGGTCACTGAATTCAACCACCAATTATTTTTTTGAGGTCAACATAGGCAAAAAGGTCAACATAGACCAAAGGTCTACAACTTATAGGTGAAGCTTCTAAAATCCTCAATTTTCATCTGATTGACTTGAAACTTGAACAAGATTTGTATATCCGGTCACTTAATTCAACCACCAATCATTTTTGAGGTCTAAAGGTGAAAAGGTCAACAAAGCCCAGATTTCTAAAATCGTCACTTTTCATCTGAATGACTTGACATTTGAAGAGGATTTGCACACTTGATTGAATTCACCCACCAATTATTTTTTTATCAACATATTCCAAACAACAATTCAACAACCCTGGTGTTGGGCTAGCGGCTAGGGTGCCGGCTTTAGGCATTACCAAGGATCCTGGGTTCGAATCCCGGTCGATCACTGAATTAACGCCAGGGGGGTTGACTCAGCCTGCTTCATCCTTCCGAGGTCGTGCTAATTGAGTACCAGTTCACTGGTAATTCCCTGTTTGTCGTAAAAGGCGGCAAAAAGGGTTGGCGTCAGGAAGGGCACCCGGCCGTAAAACATTGCTTCAAAAAGGGGACCAAAAAACAACAACAACCATGGTTCCCGAAAAAGGCCAACCCCTGCTTTGCGGGGAAAAATGGCTTCTAAAGGTTTTTATTTTATTTTATTTTATTCCAAAAGATCAACATAGGCCAAAGGTCAATAACTTTGGTGAAATTTCTAAAATACTCAATTTCCATCCGATTGACTTCAAAGTTAAGAGGATTTACATATCAGGTCACTGAATTCAACCACCAATTCTTTTTTGAGGTCAACATAGGCCAAAACGTCAACATAGGCCAAAGGTCAACAACTTAGGTGAAGTTTCTAAAATCCTCAATTTTCATCCGATTGACTTCAAATTTGAAGAGGATTTTCATATCAGGTCACTGAATTCAACCACCAATTATTTTTTTGAGGTCAACATAGGCAAAAAGGTCAACATAGACCAAAGGTCAACAACTTATAGGTGAAGCTTCTAAAATCCTCAATTTTCATCTGATTGACTTGAAACTTGAACAAGATTTGTATATCCGGTCACTTAATTCAACCACCAATCATTTTTGAGGTCTAAAGGTGAAAAGGTCAACAAAGCCCAGATTTCTAAAATCGTCACTTTTCATCTGAATGACTTGACATTTGAAGAGGATTTGCACACTTGATTGAATTCACCCACCAATTATTTTTTGGTCAACATATTCCAAACAACAATTCAACAACCCTGGTGTTGGGCTAGCGGCTAGGGTGCCGGCTTTAGGCATTCCCAAGGATCCTGGGTTCGAATCCCGGTCAATCACTGAATTAACGCCAGGGGGGTTGACTCAGCCTGCTCATTCCTTCCGAGGTCGTGCTAATTGAGTACCAGTTCACTGGTAATTCCCTGTTTGTCGTAAAAGGCGGCAAAAAGGGTTGGCGTCAGGAAGGGCACCCGGCCGTAAAACATTGCTTCAAAAAGGGGACCAAAAAACAACAACAACCATGGTTCCCGAAAAAGGCCAACCCCTGCTTTGTGGGGAAAAATGGCTTCTAAAGGTTTTTATTTTATTTTATTTTATTCCAAAAGATCAACATAGGCCAAAGGTCAATAACTTTGGTGAAATTTCTAAAATACTCAATTTCCATCCGATTGACTTCAAAGTTAAGAGGATTTACATATCAGGTCACTGAATTCAACCACCAATTCTTTTTTGAGGTCAACATAGGCCAAAACGTCAACATAGGCCAAAGGTCAACAACTTAGGTGAAGTTTCTAAAATCCTCAATTTTTATCTGATTGACTTGAAATTTGAACAAGATTTGTATATCCGGTCACTTAATTGAACCACCAATCATTTTTGAGGTCTAAAGGTGAAAAGGTCAACAAATTTCTAAAATCGTCACTTTTCATCTGAATGACTTGAAATTTGAAGAGGATTTGCACACTTGATCATTAAATTAACCAACCAATTATTTTTTGATCAACATATGCCAACAGATCAACATAGGCCAAAGGTCAATAACTTTGGTGAAATTTCTAAAATCCTCAATTTTCATCTGATTGACTTAAAATTTGAATAGGATTTGCATATCAGATCACTCAATTCAACCACCAATTATTTTTTAGGCTAAAATGTCAACATAGGCCGGAAGGTCAACAACTTATTTTAGGGATTTCAAAAGTATCATGCTATGCACAACATATTTATTGTTTGTAACTTCAACAGACAGTTGTAAATGCTGCACAATTTGAAACTTCAAAATAAGACATAGCGTGATTTATAACAAAGTCTTTATGTTCACAATGAAAGTATGTGATAATTTCAAGGTCATGTGCTCAGGACACAGGCATAAGCTATAGGAAGTCAAATGTAAATAGGCCTGAGGTTATTATTTAGGCTCCCAATTCCCATCGCTGTATGTATGGATCAATCAGCCTTGGATGGGAAGCAATCGGATCACCCAGTATTTGCTCCCAAATGGACTTCGGGCACGACGTAAGCATAAATTTGAACGCTGCTTGTAATGCAGTACTACGGTCAGGTACGGAATCCATTGCTATAATTCTGGCTCACAACTGGACCCAAGAGAGCTTTAAAAGAATTTTCAACGGTGTCTATGATGTCACAACCACATGAAGACGAGATGGCAGAAGGGGTTCATAACTAAGGGCACATCACCATTTTAACCATATTCAGCTTTAATTTTGCCTTTTCCATCTTTCTCCACTGTCTCATTGAAAGATGGCATCATGACCTCCAGTGAGGAGAGCTACAGTAAGGAGAGTTTCCCCAGGAGAGTTTCTCGGTAGTGATTTGGTTCAATTTTTAGCAATCCTGCAGGGGCACAATGTAGGTCTTTGTGTACCCGCAAAATAATAAATGAAATGCAAAAAGGTGATGTAAGGTTTGCGCTTCAGCTCCTCAGTGAGGATTATTCAGCAGATTTTTTTTTTAGCTCCTTAAACACATTGCTCCTTTTATAATCAGTTTCCTTGAACATATTCAGGTGCAAGTCCTGCTAGCAGGTAACACAACATGATAACAAGCTCTCCCTGTATCCCATCATGGCCTTTTCATCATCAAGGTGATTTCGAGATTAACAAGAAAGGTCATTTTTAGGCCGGGCCATTTTTCCTGCACACTGCGTCAAACTTTTGTCTGTGGGATAGCTCATCCATCAGCGTGAGACTGTTGTTAGTCGCACAGAACAAATCCCAGCCTCTTCACTCGCCCCACGCAATTTCTGTGCGCAAATTGCCAAATGTACCCACCCTCCTAACCTATCCGACCACATTACTGCAATTTATAGATTAATTATTGTTTGTGCATATCACTGGAGCATCTTTTAATTAGGTAATTGACGGTATCATTAATTACCATACCGGGATGCCAGATACTGCCAGTTATATATTTCAATAATATAATATTTTCAATAATAATAATATAATATAATATTATTATTATATATTATTAATATTATATATTATTAGTATTATATAATATTATTTCAATAATATAATATATATTTCAATAATATAATAATATAATATTTTATAACATAATATATTCAATGCCAATTTTGCCTCACACCTAGCTCATCTTCACACTGTTGAAGCCAAAGCTTTCAGAATCATTGGAATCTCCTGCGATGAAGCTAACTCCACGGACGTTTCACTCACTCACTGCAGGCAGGTTGGTGGTCTTCCTGCAGGCAGGTAGGTGGTCTTTCTGTCTTATACCGACTCCTCTCCGGCCTTGCTCCCCCTGTTCTCTGTCCCCCAAATATTCCTGCAGGTCGCACAAGATCTGCCAGCAACCCTCTTATGGTTAAACTGCCAAAATCTAGGCTCTCTGCTCACCTTCACTCTTTCATTCCCCTTTTCTACCGCCTCTGGAACAAACTCCCTCACTCTCTTCAATCCCTCTCCTCCCTCCAGGTCTTTAAAACAGCTGTTCACCACCATCTCTTATCTTCCCCCATCCAAAACCTTGATCTTTTCTACCCCCGCTAATTCACCCCAGATACACTTTTTTTCGAAATTCCAACTTCTTTCCTGGAAGTCCTTGCAGTGTCCAAATGTTTTATACCTCTCCCACCTCTCCCCAAGCCCTCTCCCTCCTACAGTTCTCTCGATGTCCCTGCTCTCAAATGTTGTGTTTGTGTCCTTCCCTCTCTCTCCCCATCTTGTCTACCGCTCCCCTTATTTTGTGTTTTATGTCGGTTTGTGTCGGTTTGACTTTTTGTGTGATTAATGTTAGCTCTTTCACGAGCCTCGATCTTGTATACAAAATATAAAAAAATGCAGCTTTTATTAATTTAATTAATTATTTTGAAACATCGTGTCCGTGACCAACGTAACAACCCCAAAGGTCCTTGTTAATGCTTGCAGGTCCCCATTCAGTGTGCTACAGGCATCAGATTTCTGGTCTATACCATCCTATTTTTCCCTTTGTACAAATCTTCAAAGTAACAGTGGGTTTTATGGAGCCAAGTGATCAGCCCTGGCGGCCATTGTTCCCAGAATGATCTGAGGCTGGACCTAACGAGCAGCACCTGGTGCTTCAGGCAAAGGCAATTTGTGAGAAAATCAGGACATGTGGGCACAGGGGCCTGTGGGTATTCTTTCTTCCTTGACTTCTTTTGGCCACACGAATGCCTAGAAGCGTATAGGAACGTGGCCTGTTTCGCTCGAGTTTGTCGCCATCTTTATCGGTCTGCCTATTCTTTCTCATTCCCCTCTCTCTGGCTCACAGCATCATTTGTTCTTATCTCACGTTTTCTGTGTTAGTAACCGCATATAAAATCAAATACTCGATTGCTGCCGAGCTGTGAGTCTGTGACTTTCGAACCTTGCGCCGCAAAATAATTAAGACAGATCGAGTCCGCCATTACAAGCGTCTACTTTTCCTCTTCTTCTTCAAAATCGGGTCTCAGAATCTCGAGCTTGTACTTTGTACACAGCATGCAAGGGAAGTAATGGGGCAGATTATTTCGTGAAGCAGAGCAATTACATGCCCTCTAATTTCCCTGACTTTTAATGTCTTCATATCTGCAATTGCTCAGCCGAGCTGCGATTGTCCCCTGCAGATAACCTGCTGCTGCGAATAGTTGTTACAGCAGGTGTAGAGCCGTCTTAAAATGCACAGCTCTCCATGTATTTCATTTAATATTCCATATATAACAGTGGGACATTCTTGCACACTGCAACCAACTACTCTGGTGCATCCTACATACACTCATACAGACATCATAAATATAAGCTTTATATATCTGATGATGTGGATTGTGAGAGTTTTAGATTCAAGAGCACTAGGTTACAATGATATGCAAGATACAAACTAAAAATGTTACATATTCAAAATTAACTTGATCAAACAATGACCAAACAAATGGCAACCATGTGACCCAAAGTGTAATATAATTAAATATGCAATTATTATTTATTGCATACATGTTCGAGGCTCATGGAAGAGCTAGTACCAGTACACTGAACGGATCAGACACAACAGGACAAAAGGAACAGTTGATAGATGGGGAAAACACCGAAGAGCAGAGTTGTAGGCCAAGATAGAGGGAGACTTGAACAAACAATGGATGTGAGGAGGAATGAGGGGCAGAAGAGAATGCATGGGGTGGACAAGAAGGATACAGAAGGAAACTCTCAGGAGGGAAAACTGGAAATTTGTAAGGAGGAGGAATTGTGGTGGGTGAGGGTGGAGGGCTAATGAGGGAAGGAAGATCATGGTTATGGATTGGGGACGATCTGAGATGGTGGTGAACAGCTGTCTTGAAGACATGGAAGGAAGGATGAGATTGAAGAGGATGTGGAAGTTGGTTTCACGGGTAAGAGAAAAGAGAAAAAGAATAAGTGGAGGTGCGCAGTGATCCTGGATTTAGGTAGTTTAACCAGAAGTGTGTGCACTACGGAAACCTGGGTGGGAGACACAGTCGGGGAAAAGCAGAGGGTGTAAGACGAGAAATGAGGCTGTAGAAAACAGAGAGACAACCGACTTGTCTACAATGGCGGAGTGATAGACCCATAGACTCAGCTGCAGCGCAAGAGATTCCCATAATCATAAAGACCTTGGTTTCCACGGCGTCAAAGTGAACACGGTGTGAGGCAGGGGAGCCAGCCCAGAGTGAGAGCAGTACTCCATCAAGCTGCGGATGAAGACCTTGTAGGTAGATTAGAGTTCAGGTGTGCCAATGTAGGACTTTGTATGGCAGAAGATGCCCACTCGGCATCTGGCATTGCAGACCAACTTTGAAAATTTGATTGCCCAAAAAAGATCATGGCTGATAATGAGACCCAGGAGTTTGAATGGATGAACCTCTTCAAGAGGATTGTTAAGAAAGTAAATAGGGGAGGGAGTGGAGTGTGGTTTACCAGGGGATCCCTTCGGAACGAGATCGTGAGAGCGTGAGATTTGTCTGGATTGAAAGATATATTCCAAGAGACACGTTCGACCTTTGAAGACACTTTAAGACCCCAAAGACCCCTAAAGACCCAGAGGACACAAAATATCTTGAAGACCCAAAAGGTCCCCAGGACCCAAAAGACCTAAAGGACCCAGAAGACCCCAAAGTCCCCAAGCACCGAAAAGACCCCAAGATCCAAAAGACCCAGAAAACCAAAAAGACCCAAAAGTCCCCGAGGACCCAAAAGACGCAGAGGACCCAAAATACTCAAAAGTCCCCAAGCACCGAAAGGACTCCGAGGACCCTAAAGAACCCCCCCCCCCCTCGAGAGTGGCAGGCAGGTATGCTACAAGGCGGTGAAGACCAATGAAAATTTGGTTCAATGGACCAACAGAGGCAGAAGTGGCACTTGTTATTATTGCCTAACACCCAGCTCCAGCGTCAGTTCCATTGTCTTGGGTCACGTGACCTGCAGTTGCAGATTGAGGCTGCATCAGCTGACTTTTATTACCTCCACCAACGAAGGTGGATGGAGGTTATGTTTTCACCTCTGTCTGTTTGTCTGTCCGAAAGACCCCGAAAAAAGTTCTGTCTGTTTGTCTATTTGTGAACAAATGATCTCAAAAAGTTGTGGACGCATTCGGACGAAATTTGGCAGACAGGTAGAGTATGCGACAAGGAAGAACTGCCTCAATTTTGGTGAAGATCCGGATCCATATAGTGAAATTTTTAAAGTGATTCTTCACCATTGAGAGATCGGGCAAAAGCGATATATAACATGATATTTAAAAAGTTGTGGATGAGTTATGACTAAACTTGGGGGATGAGTTGGTTGGTTAGGTGACAAGAACAAGCCGATTAGACTTTGGTTCAGGTCCGAATCTACATCCGGCCTATCAGTTGGATACAAAATGTAAACTGTTCAGCCTGGTGGAGGTATGCGCCTACCGAGTGCCGCTCTAGTTTGCAGATATGTTCGTTTGCAAAAATTTCGAACTGTTTTTTGTGATTTTTTCTTGGGATATTGGCTTAAAGTTGTGTCAGTATACAAAATTTCACCTTTCTACCACCAGTTTCTAGAGTTCTAGGTGTATATACATACATATCGTTGTGGTTTTGCAATAAAGAACAACCCTTCTAGTTAATTACACGACAACATGTAGTCTGCATTAGTCAGTTATTTCTTATTAAATGTAAAGATTAGCTCCCTTTCCATTGTGTAGTAATTAAAGCAAATATGCGTTGAGTTTAGGCAGGATTCAAACCTTCGTATAGTGGAAGGAAGACGCTGGTTCATGTGCAAGGAGGCGTGGCTACAAGCACAGTCCATGTGATCAACCCGACTGGGGTGGGCGTGGTTAAAGAACCGCCCAAGTCACCAGCAGGTAACCAATGAGAGGGTGTAGACACGTCACCAACAGGCAGCCAATGAGAGGTCGTGGACACGTAAGCAGCCAATGAGAGATCGTGGACACGTAAAACAACCAATCAGGTCTGGACACTTCTTTAGCAAACTTCGCTGGAAATATATCAGTGTTGCCTTGGCCAATGGGAGCCTGTGGAACATTGTAGGGAGGTTGATGTTTTCGACCCGATATAACCCCCATGCCCATCGCACTTTTCTCTCTCTGCTCGCTCTGGCTGCCCTCTCGTCGTGGTCCTTTGAGCTGGCTGTCCTCCATGCTGGTTCATCCTTCCTGCGCTCAACCTTCGTTCATCGTGCTGGTGCTTCGTTCGAGTTGAGGTCGTCATCTGCGCTGAATCGTTCCTCGACCGGAATCCTCGTTCGTGCTGACTTTGACACGGCGGCTCGTCCTGCGGACCTCCTTCAAGCTGCACATCGTGAACAGCCCAGGAACTGCGCGCGGAAGCTGGCGCACCCAAGTCCGCGGCTGCACGTTGCTCGGTACGAGTGTGATTCATTCCCTGTTAACCTGTTAACATGTGCAATTCATCCCCTCTCTGTGTGTGAAGGCGCCTCTTGGGATTTAACTAGGTAAGAATGAATAAGTTAAGACTGCTCTCGTCCATTAGGCCGAGAAAAATATATTTCCGGTCTCTGGTCAGTGCGCGCATCGATTTTGACCCTGCGCGTCAACACTGTTTTTTTTCAAATTTCCAACGGTACCTACAACAGCGCGTGCCTGTTGTTGCCGGGCCGGCGCGTTATCTCGGGAAATACGGGTCTGTGAGGGTCGCCATTGGTATCGACGTGCGCACACGGTTCTCCCCTACAAAACTACGTTTAGCTTGTCCAAATCCAACCAGCCGTTCCAACGATATGAGTAGTTTTGTGTGCCGTGACGTCATGAATCCAATCGGCTGGATATTGTCATTTATTGAAACGAAGATGTTATTTGTCGGGTTCGTGTGAAGCAACCGGAAGGCCTAGAGAGCTGCGGGTGGTCTCGTTAGTTAGGCCTGGATCCTATCTCGTTTGTCATGAAGTTGTAAGTGTCTGTGATAATCTGGTGAACTTGGAGAAGAGATCGTGGGAGACCATCGGCCTGTTAGACCACTTGCGCATGCGCAGTGTTGACGCGATCGACGCATTGGAATGTTTGACGGTACGGCGAGGCGATCTCGAGAACGAAATGGCAGTCTAGAATATGCTTGAAGAACTTAATGATTTTCAGAATAAATACATTTTAAAATAACTTAAGCTTGTGTTCATTATTTACAAAAAAGGCCTACAAGTCCCATTGGCTGTCTTTAATTTCTCTCTCTCTGGACGGTGCCATGGCAATGAGGAGGATCGCAAGGCATGAGGACACAAAAAACACTTTTATATGTGCAATCCATGCTTTTCAAAAAAAAACAAAAAAAAAAACCGCATCGCCGCATCAATTCTGGAACTTTGGTCTGACCAGAGACCAGCAATATATTTTTTTCGGCCTTATCTGTGCTTTTTGCAAATAAAACGTGTAAATTTTGTTTCCTTTCAAACCTGTTTGAGTACGTCTTTTCCCCCATTGGCCCAGCATAGTTCGAAACCAAATCCGTTTGCTCAATCAGATCCGTGACTTTTACATGTCAATGGAATGTTCATCTGCTTCATGATACCACCTACTCCATTTATTCCAGGTAATCAGCCACATATCTAGACCATGAGAGAGCCGTTTGTCTGTCTGTTTGTGTGTGTCTATGTGTCGCCATTTTTCTCAGAGATGACTGAACGGATCTTCGTCAAACGTTCAGAGGTTCATTGGTGAGTGTGGGGGAGTGTTTTAGGCAGAAAAAAGTTAAACATTTTGAAAAAAAAAACACGTTCGTTTTTTTTGATTAAAAAAATCGCTTTATAGTGCCTAAGCCTTTGTGGATATATAAAAGGTAATTTCATCCCCGATTAGTGTGTGTGTGTGTGTGTGTGTGCGTGCGTGTCTGTGGCATATTTGGCAGTTTTGAACAGTGCTGGTTTATTTAACATAAGGATGGTTGGAGGGAGGAGGGTAGGGGTCTAATAGCTCTATCATGTTTGCTTAGCTAGCAATGCCTGTCCTACATTGCCCCTCAACTACCCTGCTGACAAAGGCCATTGAATATAAACAAAGCAAATTAAGACGTGCTTTGTATGAAATTACATCACCACCACGTAAAGGTTGTTGAGAGCATGATTGCTGAGAGCATGATTTATTTCACTGCTTTTCTAGGACACGTTATTGCAGCTGAGGCATGAACAGTTGCTTCGTCTAGGTTCGCGTTTGACATGTTGGTGACTTGCATGTGTGTGTCAGTGTGTTTCAGTGTGTGTCTGTACGTGTCAGTGTGTGTGTGTGTGTGTGTGTGTGTCAGTGTGTGTGTGTGTGTGTGTGTGTGTGTCAGTGTGTGTGTGTCTGTTTGTGGGTGTGTGTGTGTGTCAGTGTGTGTGCCTTTGTGGGTGTGTGTGTGGGTGTTTGTGTTCGTGGGTGTGTGTGTATATGTGTGTGTTTTGTGTCTGTGAATGTGTATGTGTTTGAGTATATGTATGTGTGTCAGTGTGTGTCTGTCTCTGTCTCTGTCTCTCTGTGTGTGTGTGTGTGTGTGTGTGTAGTTGTTTATTACCACCAAATGCGGGTTTCAGGTGGTGGAACGGAGTCCTCCCAGGACCGAAAGTATCCATCTCCGCTTCGGTAAGGGATCACGGTTCATGGACCAAGCTGTTCAACTTTTTCAGAGTTTTCTTCCAAGAGCTCTTTTCAGGATTGTCACCGAACACCAGATTCCCTCCAGGTGTAATTCATTTGTGGTAATATTCCCAGGGATGATTTTCAAAATCTCAGTGAGGTTCTTCTTCATCATTCATGTTGCTCCAATTATCACTGGTACAATTTCGATGTTCCTCAGCTTCCAAGATCTCTTGACCTCATTTTTGAGGTCCTGGTATTTGGTCATTTTCTTGATTTCTGCATTGTTTCGGCCAAAATCGCTGGGTACTGATATCTCAATCATCAATGCTGTCTTTTCCTTTTTACTCCTGAGTACAATGTCCGGACGCAATGCTTTGTTTTCGATATTCACACTCGATGGAATCATCAGGTCATACATGCCCTTGGATTGTGTTTCCATGAGTTTTCTGGAACTGGGATATTAAATTTTTTGCAGATATGACAATGAATCACTTTGCATACTTTGTTGTGTCATTGTGTGTAAAGTTGTTCTGATAGTTTTTTTGCATCCTGAGAGCAGGTGACTAGTACTTTCTGTTTCGGTCTTGCGGAATCTACACTTGTCCATCTGGCTCAGTCCCCCCATCTTTTTAAATCCATTGCTGTAGTGTCTTTGATCTTGGGCATTTATTATGATTTGTTCACCGTCCCAGTTGAACTGACCTCTTCTTAGCCATTCCAATGAGCCTTCTTGTCTATCCTCACTCTGTCCAATTCTTTTTTGTATTTTCCTGCTCTTTTGTCATTCTCCCAGTTTTTATGGGGCCTAATGCTTTGTTTTCCATGTCCACGCTCGATGGAATCATCAGGTCATACATGAGCATGACGTTCTAATTTTCAATGATTGCCCTCGGTTCGTGTTTCCATGAGTTTTCTGGAACTGGGATGTTTAATTTTTTGCAGATATGCCAATGAATCACTTTGCATACTTTGTTGTGTCGTTGTGTGTAAAGTTGTTCTGATAGTTTTTTTGCATCCCGAGAGCAGGTGACTAGTACTTTCTGTTTCAGTCTTGCGGAATCTACACTTGTCCGTCTGGCTCAGTCCCTCCATCTTTTTAAATCCATTGCTGTAGTGTCTTTGATCTTGGGCATTTATTATGATTTGTTCACCGTCCCAGTTGAACTGACCTCTTCTTATCCATTCCAATGAGTTGTCAGTCAGGTTCCATATGTCCAGATTTTAAGGTTGTGTCCGCTTTTGTGAAGATTTGTAACCATTTACATTTTTGAAAAGTTTGAGAGGTTCTGAATCCAAAAAACAATGTTTCCATTTGAATTGAATTTTTTATGCCTCCGTTGACGATGTCGCCGGAGGCATTATGTTTTCAGGTTGTCTGTCCGGCTGCCTGTCCGTCCATCCATGATAGGTTTTCGTTACCACGATAACTTGAGAACGGCTGACGGGGTCTTAGTCAAACTTGGTGCAGGTATGTATAATTAAGTAAAGATGAACTGATTAGAATTTGGGGTCACGACATCAAATGCCAAATATTAGAATTTGGGGTCACGACGTCAAATGCCGAAGGTCATGTTAGGTAAAATCCTGTTACCACGATAACTTGTGAACCAGTGATGGGAATCGGACCAAATTTGGTACAATTATGTAGAATGATGTAAATAGGAACTGTTTAGATTTTGGGGTCAAGAAGTCAACGGTCAAAGTCTGTAATATGCCTCTAAGTTGAGATTGGCTGAAGTGATCCAATTCAAACTTGGTACAGATATGTATAATGATGTATGGATTAAATGATTAGATTTTGGGGTCCCAAGGTCAAAGGACAAAGGTCAGAAGTCATGTCAGGTAAAAATGTGATAAATTGTGAACAGCTGAACGGATTTAAATTAAAACTTGGTACAGATATGTATAATGATGTAAACATGAACTGATTAAATGTTGGGGTCAAAGGTCATAGGTGTAATTATTACATGTAACTAGGGCATGCCCGTACTATATATATATGTAAAATTATATCCCCCCCCTCTATTTAAATGGTTTGGTCCAAAGCGAACGGCTTGCGAGTACGGTGACAATCCCCCCCCTCTATTTACATGAAATGGTTTGGTCCAAAGCGAACGGCTTGCGAGTACGGTGACAATCCCCCCCCTCTATTTACATGAAATGGTTTGGTCCAAAGCGAACGGCTTGCGGAGTTTGGTAAAGAAATCGCCATCGCGTGCACAAACGCGCAGGAAAGCGAATGAATCACAAATTAGTTTTAATTAGGTTTAGTTTTAAAACATAGTTTAACGGCAACATAGTTTTCCAACGTGAAATAAATGAATACGCTCTCAAATGTGCCGTCCGAGGCAGAGTCTGTTCGCCACGTTCGGCACACGTGATAGCTCGCTGCTCTCTGATTGGTTGAATCGTTTTTTGGACATAGCTCGGTAACTACTTCTCCGATTAATATGAAACCTTGAAAAGGCACATCCTCGGGTCCCCAGCAATATACCTGGCAAGTTTAAAGTATATCGGACCCGTGGTTGTCGAGAAACAGCGGTCACAGACATACAAACATACAAACATACAAACATACACACAGAGATTACTGGAATTATAGATAGATGATGTAATGATGTAATAATCTGCGCGGAGGCATATCAGTCGACGTCGTGATGTCAAACAGTGCCATTCTAGTTTTTAATCAAATCAAATTGCAAATCAAAAAAATTTAAAATCAAATGAAAACATTTTTCGGAGTCAGAGACCCTCAAGCTTTTCAAAAATATAAATGATTACAAATCTCCACATGGTTGGAAGGAAATTACATATGGAACCTATTTTCACACCTGTTTTTGGAAATTCTTTGCAAAGTGAGTTTGGGATACTTTTTCAGGTTTGCTGTGTTCATGTTTGTTTACAATTTGAATCGGATAGTCTGTTGAGCATTTCACTTACTCATCTAGTCCAACACACGTCGTTCTGTGCTGGACTAAGTGTGCGTGCATGCGTGTGTGGTCGTATGTTCGTTATTCGTACGTGCATGCACAAAGGAAATATATTTAATTTTAAAATTGAGTGTAAGGAGAATAATAAGGGATGATGGATTAGAGGTCAAGTGTCTGGTGAGTCCTACCAAGCCAAGTTAGAATTTAATTTTCTTCCCATGGTCCTTTTCACATTCTCAGTGACCTTCCCCATCGGGATGGCTGCCCAATATGTTTGCATGACCCTCATCCATCTGCATCGTGCTGTGATTTGTGTCTGTCTGTGTTACTTCTTATTGTTTAGCCTGTTTGTATTTATCTTGCCTGTTTGTCTGTACCTATTGCTCCATATCTGCACTAATTGCTCCATTGGCCTCTCACCCACTGGTATCTCACTCTTCAGTGAGCTCTCAAGTCTGAGTAAGAATTTGAGTCATGACATTTAAAGTCTCTATATCCTGAGTCTGAGTCTTTTTGTAATTAATTTATGTGGGTGTAATTGCACATCTTTGTACCATCTGCTTGATTTAATCTGGGTTGTATTGTAATTGTATTAATCAATTAACATATGTGGGAAAATTACACGCCTAGACCAGGAATCGTACCCAGGTCCTCTGGTGAACCACACCAGTGCTCTGGTCATTCATTTATATAATTGTATTAATATGATTATATTCATATAAACTGTATTGTTATTAAGTATTAATATGATAATATTATTATATATTATTAAATATCATTATTAAGTAATATTACTTTCATTAAGCATTAATATGATAATATAAACATACTAATTTATATAATTGTATTAGTATGATTATATGAATTAATATAAACTGTATTGAATATGAATGAATGAATGAATGATCGTTTTAAGGCCATTTTTCCCCGCTAGAGCATTAGTTTTGCAGGCCCCATGAATTAGCATATCATGATATTATGATATATATTAATAAATATATTAAGTATAATTATTACATATTAGTATTATTAAGTAATATTATTATTATCAAGTATTAATATGATAATATGTACATACTCATTTATATAATTGTGTTAATATGATTATATTAATTAATATTAACTATATTAGTAAGTATTAATATGATAATATAATTTACTAGTGGGGTCACCCGTGGGAATCCCACAGGTATGGACGTGTGTGACATTTGGACATCTTGATTTAGATGCTGCACATGAAATTTTACAAAATGGCTACTGGCAATTCATCAGATCCAGAAATGGTGTAATGAACACAATTTATTTATTTATTTCACATAATATGTGACCCCTCACTCCTCTCCACCCTCATGCCTCTCCAATGCCACTCCTCCTCACACTCCTCTCCAATACCTCCTCACACTCATCTCCAATACCTCCTCACACTCCTCTCCAATACCTCCTTACACTCCTCTCCAATACCTCCTCACACTCCTCTCCAATACCTCCTCACCAATACCTCCTCACACTCCTCTCCAATACCTCCTCACACTCTTCTCCAATACCTCCTCACACTCCTCTCCAATACCTCCTCGCACGCCTCTCCAATACCTCCTCACACGCCTCTCCAATAACTCCTCACACTCCTCTACAACCCCTCACACTCCTCGCCAACCCCTCACACTCCTCGCCAACCCCTCACACTCCTCGCCAACCCCTCACACTCCTCGCCAACCCCTCACACTCCTCTCCAACCCCTCACACTCCTCTCCAACCATTCACACTCCTCTCCAATCATTCACACTCCTCTCCAATCCCTCACACTCCTCTCCAATCCCTCACACTCCTCTCCAATCCCTCACACTCCTCTCAAATCCCTCACACTCCTCTCAAATGCCTCACACTCCTCTCAAATGCCTCACACTCCTCTCAAATCCCTCACACTCCTCTCAAATCCCTCACACTCCTCTTCAATTCCTCATACTCCCCTCCAATCGTGCCTCACTCACCTCTCCAATCGCCCCTCACTCTCCTCTCCAATCGCTCCTCACTCGCCTCTCCAATCGCTCCTCACTTTCCTCTCCAATTGGCCCTCACTCTCCAACCCCTCGCTCCTCTCCAACCCCTCGCTCCTCTCCAACTCCTCAACCCTTCGCTCCTCTCCAGCACCTCCTCACACTCCTCTCCAACACCTCCTCACACTCCTCTCCCACACCTCCCCACACTCCTCTCCCACACCTCCTCACACTCCTCTCCCACACTCCTCTCCAATACCTCCACACACTCCTCTCCAATTTCTCCTCACACTTCTCTCCAATTCCTCCTCACACTTCTCTCCAATAACTCCTCACTCGCCTCTCCAATCGCTCCTCACCCGCCTCTCCAATCGCTTCTCACTCGCCTCTCCAATCCCTCCTCACTCGCCTCTCCAATCGCTCCTCACTCGCCTCTCCAATCGCGCCTCACGGCTCACTCTCCTCTCCAATCGGCTTTTTCCCGTCTCGTTTCTCTCCCATCTCGTTCGTTTTCTTGCTGCATCCTGTTCAAGTTTGCATTGACGTTCGTCGACAGACTCATTCGCCTGTCTCATTCGTTTTCTTGCTGCATCTTGTTCAAGTCTGCGTTCTTCATCGATTGTCTCATTCATTTTGGAAAATAATGGAAGTTTCCACGCAACGCAACGCATGTCACGATCCTCAAGAGGAAGTGTCTCGTAATCATCAAATGACAAATGGCAAGTAAATTACATTGTGAAAATTAAACATTTCAAATAAACCTATTTAAAGTGTATGCGCACGTAACTAATAAAAAAAAAAACGAAGAAATATCTCGGTAATTTCCTGAAACATTTTACTTCCGGATAATAATGTTGAATGAAATAAGAACGAAGAAATATCTGTCGGCAATTTCCCGTCTGTGGCGATACGTGAACGAAGCTATGCCCCTCTCTCCACATTATTGTGACGACGTATAAATTAAATATTTAATCGTGACGATTGTCATCAAATGGAAATATATCTCGCCATTTTCCCATCTGTTATTTTAGGCGGTGTATGACCGACCATGCCAGGATTTTAAAAAATGTATCTCGGCAATTTCCTGTGTGTGCGTGAATGTTCTCAATTATTCCTGACACCAAGTCTAAAACCATTGATAAAAATTAAATCAGATGGTGAATGCGGGATAAAATCGTGAGGGTGACTCAATGAATGGGCTTTTGTTACAGGCCTTTGAGAAATCATTTCGTTCTATAAACGGAAATTTTCATGGGATTCTCTTCCCGTTTTTTTTCAACCGAGTCTAAAACTATGTTAGCGACTGTTAAAAATGAAATGATATATCGAATTTGAGTTGAAATAAACCTGTGTGAGAGAGAAAGACAGCATGGGCCTAACTAAACAGCCCTCAAAGCTATTCGAGTTAATAAAATGGTGGATATTTGTTTACATGAAGCCTCTCCAAGAATGGGTGGAGCTACTCTGCAAAGGACTAAGCCACACCCCCAGACAGACAGACAGAATCACCATAGCCTATTATAATATAGATTATATTATTAAGTATATTAACTATAATTATTATAAATTATTTATTATTAAGTATTATTATTATTATTATTATAAATTATTATTATTATTATTAAGTATTAATGTGATAATATAAACATATTCATCTATCTATAATTCCAGTAATCTCTGTTTGTACGTCTGTACGTTTGTACGTCTGTTTGTCTGTGACCGCTGTTTCTCGACAACCACGGGTCCGATATACTTTTAACTTGCCAGGTATATTGCTGGGGACCCGAGGATGTGCCTTTTCAAGGTTTCATATTAATCGGACAATTACTTACCGAGCTATGTCCAAAAAACGATTCAACCAATCAGAGAGCAGCGAACGATCGCGTGTGCCGAACGTGGAGGACACACTCTGCCTCGGATGGCACATTTGACAGCGTATTCATTTATTTCACGTTTGCAAACTATGTTGGCGTTAAACTATGTTTTAAAACTAATAAAACCGAATTTGCAATTCATTCGCTTTCCTGCGCGTTTGTGCACGCGATGGCGATTTCTTTACCAAACTCCGGAAGCCGTTCGCTTTGGACCAAACCATTGCATGTAAATAGAGGGGGGGGGGATTGTCACCGTACTCGCAAGCCGTTCGCTTTGGACCAAACCATTTCATGTAAATAGAGGGGGGGGATATAATTTTAGATATAGATATAGTACGGGCAATGCCCTAGTTTATATAATTGTATTAATATGATAATATTAATTAATATTAACTGTATTATTAAGTATTAATATGATAGTATTATTTATATTAAGTAAATTAAGTATTATTATTATAAATTATTATTATTATTATTAAGTATTAATGTGATAATATAAACATATTCATTTATATAATTGTATTAATATGATAATATTAATTAATATGAACTGTATTATTAAGAATTAATATGATAATATTATTTATATATATATATATATATAAAACACAGTTTGTGTGTGTGTAATGTTACCGATAGACTCCTAAACGGAGAGGCTCACGTACTTGATATTTGGCACAGACATGGCCATTGAGCCTGGGACGGACATGGCTGACCTAAAAATATTTGACGAGATCCATATTTTTTATTCATATTCACCTCAGCGCATTTCAGCGAGGAATATTATACATGGAATCTGAGCGGTGGCAGAGCAGCGCGCTGATTCGCTCAGAGCGATCACGTGATGTTCCATTCCCGCCGCCAGACCATTTCAGCGAGGAATATTATACACGGAATCTGAGCGGTGGCAGAGCAGTGCGCTGATTCGCTCAGAGCGATCACGTGATGTTCCATCCCCGCCGCCAGACCATTGAACATAAAACACAGTTTGTGTGTGTGTGTAATGTTGTAATGTGTGTAATGTACGGGTCTCCCTTCCCCCGCCTGGCAACACCGGTACTGGAGGGCGTCACAGGATCGGTGAGGCTCCAAAATCCGCTTTGTGCTGGTTGCGAAGATGCAGGACGATGTCGCGATTGTTGTGCTGCTCTCCGACCATTGAGAACTGCAACGTCATTGTTGACTGGGCCCTCCCCTTCCCCCTCCCCCCTCCCCCTCCCCCCTCCCCCCTCCCTTCCCCCTCCACCCTACCCCCCTCCCCTTCTCCCCTCACCCTCCCCCCTCCCTTTTCCCCCTCCCCTTACCCTTTCCCCCTCTCCCTCCCCCTCCCTTTTCCCCCTCCCCCTTTCCCCCCTCCCCCTCCCCCTCCCTCTCCCCCCCACCCCTCCCCCCCTCCCCCCCTCCCTGATAAAAATACCTTTTTTAGGTCAATATATCAAAAGATCAAGGTCACATAAATGGTCAATTTTCATCCAATTCAGTTGATATCTATGATGTGGACGGTGAACCCAGGTCTAGGTGTAGTCGACCCTTGTGAATATGTCTATTAAATACATACAGTTTGAAAGGTGAGTTGGATCGTGAGTATGTCTATTAATTAGGTAATAATTGGACCGTGACTACGTCTATTAATTACAGACTATTGGAACATACCTTTCACACAGTTAGAACTTGATACCCCATTGACCTTTCAGACCCTTTAGACTGTTTTATTGTAAAAAAAAAAAATTTGCATTCAAGATCGAGGCTCGTGCAAGAGCTAAGAGTATTAATTTTTTAGAGCTTTTAGAGTAACATAAAAGCTCGTGTATTTTAGAGCTTTTAGACCATTTTAGACCTTTTAGATCCTTTGTAGTATTTTTTGATGCTACGTTTATTCCTACTGCAGATGTTCTAAACCCACAGCCTGTCTGACAACCGTTGTTGAGCGAGTTAAATGTTTATGACGTCATAATGTGCAAGCAAGAAATCTTTAGACTGTACTTACCGGTCACTGGGAATTCCATTTCGCTCACATAGTAAGAAGTGCCCTTTTCAAACACAAATTTGCAATTTGAAAACCTCACCTTCTGTCATTTGCACCAATTGCGCATGCATTATAAATAAGGAATTCATTTTAACAACATATAATTTACCGGAAACCAAACGCCCTTTGTCGTACCCTTGAAGAGAAGGTGAACGTTGAGATCTGAGATGAAAAAGTTCTGTAACAGCTTGATAGGAGCAAACAAGAAACATTCCTTTCCTATGTCATTATGGGCCAATGGAAACTGCAACCAAGTCGAATGATGATTGTTATTTGGAAACATTTGGCCACACACAGCCTTCCATTTTGCTGGATCCCACTGGACCTCTTACAAGCACAAGCTGATGAATGCACGTAAGACAGCCAGCTTAATGACTGTTTGTAAACACGGCATCATTTGTAATGGTGTTTTGTGTCTCCACGACACCAGAGGGAATATTGGATTTCGACTTGATTCTAATTTGATGGAGCTAAGAGTCCAATAAACTGATAAGTATGAAACCAGCTGAACCACCTTGTTGTCCCATAAGTCCTGATAAAATACCAACATCCATTTGGCAAAGGCTCGTTGACATGCATTGCACACAAAAACAAAATATCAATATTTTTCGCATCAATCACTTCCGTGCTTTGTGTACTTTATGAAGTACCAATTGCTTCAATGCAGCTGCTGAATCCATGGAAACTGTTTGCTTGAAATAAGGTATCATATGTGGGTTGCATTTAAATACATCTTAGTTTTCAGACCACTTTTCCACATCAGGCATAAACAAACATCATTTCGTTTGAAAATTATCTTACAAACCGCCAAAAACCATTACAATTAATGTTTAGGGTATTTAAAAAACGATATGCCTGATCATTATACCGAATCTCTGCTGTGTTTCCTTTAGAAATGTTGCTCATCAAGTTGAAAATTGCATTTTGGTTTGAAAACCAAATTAAAATCGAATGAGAATGTGCTAAAGACCAGACTGCTCGTAACATTGCAGTTTGTTTTTAAATGCAAATGAGGAATGAAAGAATCAAGGAACGAAAGAATGCAACTACTTTCCCTGTCTGAGACTCAACGAGTATAAGCAATATTTTGGCGTTCAAAATATTCTCAGAACAAGACACTCAAATTAGTGCAAGAAATGCCAAGACTTTTGGTAATTTTTCTACGTTAGTAAGAAAATTTTAGTCTGTGCAATTGGTCAAAAAAAATATTTTCTAACTAATCATGGATACTGCAATGTGTCCGAGACTTAACTGAAATTGGCAACACTGGGAAATTTCACCTCAAGAGTAATGAGCGGTCGATTCAAATAAAGTGCACACAGTCACATGACTTCCGAGTTGGCATTCAAACCAATGCTTTTCTACACTGTCTTTCCCACCAGGACGGCAGAGCAAGAAGGCTGATTCACAAACGGCCCAATAATATATTAATATAGGTTTTAATGAAAATGATAACTAGACATCTGGGATCACAAAGCAATCACCAAGGGTAGGCCTCCCCCAGCTCGTAACTTACCCTCGGAGTACGATCCAATGATGGCCCTATTTTTTTCGGACCACCATATGACCGTAACCTTAAACATTTATGGATAGAGTATTTATTAAGAAAAAAAATGTTCCCATCTACAACATAAAACTCAAATTATTCAAGTTATGATCAAAAAGGTGTTTTTTTGGTAATTAGGTCACAATCCGAAAAAAGTAGGTCAAGGACACTAATCAAATATCATGTGCACAACTTCAATGCAGGTACACTATTATGATGCAATAACATCTTGGAAGGGCAAACAGTCTTTGAGATCCAGCATTAGTAAAATTGAGCGATGCCAAAAAAAAAACGCTTTTTTTTTCAGCGAGGAATATTATACACGGAATCCGAGCGGTGGCAGAGCAGTGCGCCGATTCGCTCAGAGCGATCACGTGATGTTCCATCCCCGCCGCCAGACCATTGAACATAAAACACAGTTTGTGTGTGTGTAATGTTGTAATGTGTGTAATGTACGGGTCTCCCTTCCCCGCCTGGCAACGTCGGTACTGGAGGGCGTCACAGGATCGGTGAGTCTCCAAAATCCGCTTCGTGCTGTTGCGAAGATGCAGGACGATGTCGCGATTGTTGTGCTGCTCTCCGACCATGAGAACTGCAACGTCATTGTTGACTGGCCCTCCCCTTCCCTCCCCCTTCCCCCTCCCCCCTCCGTCCGACCACTTTACCTTTAACTTGGAGTGTTATGATGTAAATGAAGCATAAATATGTCTTGCATAGGCTCTAGAGATGGTAATTTCTTTCCGATCAGACAGACTTTTGTCGAGTTATTGGGGAAAAATGTTCAGATGTCTATAATTGGGTCATGATCTAAAAATTAGGTCAAATTCAAAAATATGTTAACCCCACCTATATTTTATTCCCATTATTGATGCAAAATTTCATTCTTAATTTGCAGAAAAAGGGAGAAAAACTTAAATGGTGGTTTAGTACTCCGGGTGGTATAAGACCTAGACCATTAACTCGGAGGACAGGTATATGCAAAAGGACAACTCCTGGCTTTAATGGTGAGCACCAGCCACGGATTACGTCTCACACGGTAGAAATCACATACCCGCAAAGAACAAACAACCTGTCTACCACCAAGAACATCGTTCCAGCCAATGCAAACCAAAACCAGGAGGTGCGCTGCAATCGGCAGAGATACCATTCAATGACATACAGTGACATGCGCTGTCTCAATCTCCTATGGATCAAAGTCCTAGACCAAAGCATCACCTCTATCCCAGAGGCATCAGCCTGGCTACTCTGTCAACCGACAGATATTTGATTTTTTTTTGGTCGACATTGATCAAACCGAGCCACTGATCTGGATTTCTGGCTTATTTACCTCTAATAAAGGTGCCTTTTTATGTAAAAAAAAAAAAAAAAAATCAAAACATTTAAACACAACTTGGGACTCTGACCTCACCGCCAAAACACACAATCCAACAAGACTGTCCCATTCCCATAAGCATACACATGTGTCAAGTCGTAGATTCGTTATTGCTTAGAATTCTGTATAAGACGTCGGTCGAATAATATGTTATGATTTAAAATGTTGCTTAATGTTTTTCATAAGTAAATAAAGGGGTTTTCGCTTTGCTGTGGATAAATGGGAAAGTACTCGATGCATTTCGTGCTGGACGGATGGCTCGTCCTCCGTGTGCCCTCTCGATGCAAGATAAGCCCGGTCATAAACTCTCTCCATTCGGTCCGCAGACGGCGCCTCGAGCCGCGGATGGAAGGCGCTTGGAATGTGTAGCTTCATGTAAAATGCTCGGATTGTATACATAAACCTTTGAATAATGGTCTTATCTGGGCCAAGCATGCACTCTTCTCTCTGTGAGTTACATTTTCTGTCACCTCAGAGCTTTGAAACTACATCTGGTCCGAATGATAAGGTGCGTGCTGCACTCCCCCGAATGACAGAGCGGATAACGGTGGGGGCTAGGGATAACGGTGGGAGGAACTCTCGCCAGTTCCTTTGTTCTCTCGGAGATTTTCTGATAAGCGTGTTCCTATTTAAGTGAACTGTGAATCAATGCATTTTTAGGAAGGGCTGAACGTGGCATGAGGGCAAGTCGTGCTGTAGAAAGTTCGCTTCCTCCGGATCTGTATAAGTTGGTATTAATAAAGATCGTCATTCTCAGGCTGTTGGTGGAACTTCTTTTAAGAGCCAAGAGTTGTTTCTTGACATTTGGTACCAGGAGTGGGGTGCAGCAAGACAGTGACAGTCGAGGCGAATCCTGAACGACCCGAGGGGGGCTGCCTGAGGCCGGGACGCCGGTACGCTGATTTGTTTAAGGTGAGCATTGTTTTTTTTATCAGAGGGCAATCCAAATTCGTACCCCCCTCCTCGAACAGGCACAGTTCGTCTCCCCTGTCACCTGTATTGCCTGCACTCCAGACAGAAAAGGTAAACAGAATGACGTGTCTTTGTTAAAGCCAAGATAAACATTAAGGGTAAAGCTAAGGATAGATTTTGCGCAGGATATCAGTAAGGATTTAACAGTAAGCTTAACGTTACAGTTAGCACCAGGAGGGGAAAGTGAGGTCGGACAGCCATATAGGTTGAAGCCAAGTGGCCAAGATCTTTCCAGGAAGGAACAGCCCAGAGACAAGATGGGGTATGCCATTGCATGCCAGGGAACGAAGGGCTGTGGCTAACTTAGAGGGCCATAAGAACATGGCCAGTAAAAGGATAACGCGCAGGTACCAGGTAGGCCTGACAGAGAAAGCAAGCAACAGAGGTCCAGATAGAAACAGGCCAGGACCTGGTGGACAAGAGAAAATAAATAGGCTCACAGGAAAATGGGCCAGGTGGCCACAGGTGAGAAGGACAGGAGTGGTTTTTGAAATATTGAAATTTTAAGCATTGCAGCTATGGTTATTGAAGCTACAAGGACAGAGGACAATTAAGTAAGCAGTTAAGCAAGTAAATCAGCGGTTGATGCCGCTGGACCAGATGCCAGACCAAGACCCCCCACCCCCCCCCCAAGACCTGAGCTCAGTCCCGGGGCTCTAGGCAACACCCCCCACCCCCCCAAGACCTGAGCTCAGTCCCGGGGCTCTAGGCAACACCCCAACACCCCCCGCCCTGCCTTCCCTTTTTTACCTCAACCCACCCCGTCCAACCCGTCCCAAGAGAAAATCCTTTTCCTTGAATGAGAGACGTAACATGAATGAGCAAAGATTGTACATGGGAGTGGCTGGAGAAAGGCATGATTTGAGTCGATCTGATTTTCGCGCGAAGTCTGGGAGACTCACTGGTATATGAATGAGGAATGAATGTATATTGGGATATTAATTGACGTGTGTATCTGGCCAATGTATTTGTCTGTATGACATATGCAAAGCAGAGGGTTTCGGTGTGAAGCATTGTAAGTGGTCTGCTTGACGTGCGGGAAATTCAGGCCGGGAATGTCCATTTTAGCGTCTATCCGAGGGAACAGGTGAGGTCCTGAACTGAGTCCGGATTTTCATCTGTTTGGGAGTTGTTTGGGAAGCGAATTGATATAAATCGGGTCAGGAAAGCACTCGGAGTGCCCTTGTCGACCTACTGTTGATATGAAGCGGTTTCTTGGAGATGGTTACAAGATGGGCTGCTTTTGTCTTTCGAGCGGCAGTCGGGCAGAAATTTGGATTTGAATCGAAATGTGTGTTTGACTTGAATCGAAGAGTTCATTCAATGGCAGATATTGTGGATTGTATGTGTGGGATATATCCCTGAGGCAGCTCACCTTTAGGATGATGATGTCATGTAGTGCATTTTGGGTCAGAGAGGTAAAGCGTCAGAGATCCTGTTTTTTTTGCGATGTTTACGAGCTAGGGATGAGTTCTGACAGCTCAATGTTCTGACAGCTCACTGTTATGACGGCTCAATGTTATGACGGCCCTCATTCGAGAGCGGCGCGCAGTTTGGTTGCCACGGCTACGGGCCTCGCAGGAAACCGCGAGGCGGGAGTGTTGGGATTCGTGTGGAGGCACGAGGGTGCGCGCCAGGACGGGGGGCGGCGTGGCGTCGCCGCGTTGAGATGGTTGTGCCAGGTCGATCGGCGATCTCTGAATTTA
Source organism: Myxine glutinosa (assembly GCF_964187855.1). Taxonomy (NCBI): domain Eukaryota; kingdom Metazoa; phylum Chordata; class Myxini; order Myxiniformes; family Myxinidae; genus Myxine; species Myxine glutinosa. The sequence goes on from NC_136268.1 coordinate 43,977,101, forward strand.
AATCGGATTTTTGTCGTGTGTGTTGTGAAATTAACGTCTATCCGAGAATCCTGGCGATGTTCGTTTAATTAAAGTGTGGTACAAACCTGTGTTTCCGCCGTGCGGCTCCGTGGAAGTTTGGGTAGAGTTATTGTGCGTTCGGGCAGGAGCCGAGCGAGCCGCGAGTCACGTGTGCGCTGAATGGGGGGCTCTCGGTTTTGGGCAGTTGTCGTTGTAATTGTTGTTGTCAGGATGGGAAATAAGAGCAGTTGTGGTTGAGTTTGTTGAATTGGGTTCAGAGCATGGGATTTGCCCAGAGTGCCGGCGATAACTCGCCCACTCTCAGAGGGGATGTGTCCCGCACAGGGGGAGAATACTGCTATGAGGTTGCTCGGAGGATGTGTGCCCAAATGCATTGTGGGTCATTGCGACCTTGCTGGATGTCGGACGTTCATGTCAGACGTTCATGTCAGTCGTTCGTGTGTTTCAGAGAAGAGTGCTGTGAGCCATTTGTCCAGCACATTCATGCCAGAATCAGACATGAGTCATGAGCCATGTCAGAATAGTGGGCGCTTGCGACATACATGCCATGCAATGTCACAGGAAGTCTTGTTCATACAGTAAGTAAGGTACAGTGCGAATGATGAGATTCAGAGAGATCTCTGATTGAGGTAGATTAGGTTGTCTAGAGCAGTGAGCAGATGAAATATATATATTGTTGCAAGATCAAGGTGCGGAGTGGCGGCTGGAAGGTGCATCGATGCATTTGTGTTGATCGATGCGCCGGACAAAGGGTTTGCTGGCGAGCGATGCTGATAAGGTTAAGTTATTAAAGTGCATATGGGTCTGGGGGCAGATAATGTGAGACAAGCTGCCTCACGGGCGCTGCAGGGAGAGTATTGGAAATTCAATAATTCGAGCAGAAATGTCACGTTTTCAACATAACGCTTATCCGAGGAAGGAGGACGGTCGAGGTTTCAACTGTCGGTATGTGGTGTGGCTTGTGCCAAGGTGTGGGTGCGAGGAGGTTGTGGTTGTGTTTGTCTGTCTGGGGAGTTATATTTCAGGATATTTCAGGATTATATTTCAGAATGAGGCATGGATTTTAAGGAGGAGGTGTGTGCCCTGAGAAAATTGTGGATCGCGGATTGGGCACTCTGGGTGCGCACTGGGACTGCAGTTGTGTCCAGGTGGTAAGGAGGGTTGTATTGTAAAGCACGTCTCCCACGGACGTCCCTGGGCGGATTGTGACGGTTGTTGGATTCGTAGAAGCTGGCATTAGGCGATGCGGAGCTTCAATAATGGTCATTTGTCTGTCCGGATGTGGAGTTCTTGCAAGGACGGGAATGTCGCCGGACTTGTATTAGTTGTGGAATGAAAACGCTGGTTACCCCAATTCGAAAACTGAAATCATGTACGTAATTAGTGAACAGAGAATATCGGGACATTATATTGTGGGTTATAACTGAAATCATGTACGTAATTAGTGAACAGAGAATATCGAGTTCTGTTTGTTGTTGTGGTTGTCGTTGACGTCTCAAATAGGTAAGTCAGGGGTCTCAAGAAATAAACAGATTTCCGGTGCCGACCGGAAGCGTCAGGTACAGTACGCTTGAGTTTAATTTAACCGGGCCGAGCACAGTGACGTGTGTGATCGAGCAATGGGGATAGTCATGGTAAATGGAGGATATTTGGGGTGATGAAAAGTTATTTGTTTTAGTGTGAAGTAGGTTGGTTGCTTATTTGTCACAGTAAGGTGAGAGTTGTGTTTTTAAGCTTGGTTGCTGATATCGAGCTGGACTTGGTGTCAGTGAACTGCTAAAGGGCATAAAATCGTGTTGTGTGCATGGTAAATTGCATTTTCCCTGAGTTGATTTATCTGGTATGATTTATCTGGTACATTGGTGTTGAAATAATTGTGGCTTTGAATGAATTGTTGCTCGGAATGTGTTGATTGGAAAAGTGATTTCTGATCGCTGATCCGATCTGGTTTTGAATTGTTTGATTTAATTTTGAGTTGATTGGAGGTAATAAGGATTTGTGTTGATTTCTTGATTTGAGTTGATCTGGAAATGTACAAATTCTGGTTGGGTTTACAGTTTGCGTTTTGGTTATGCGATTTACTGGTTCTGGTATGTGTATTATTGGTCATAGATTTGCGATTCGTGGAATTGTTTGCACGGCATTGGTTGCATTGTTGTAAGTAATTGCGTGCGTGTCTTGAATTGTCATAGGAAGAGTGGTTTCAACAGTAATGGTGAAAATGGTGTGCTTTGAAAATGGTGTGTAAGTCATGGGTAAATGAGAATTGATATGTGTGAAATACATTCGACGTGATTGATGTTTGCAGACGGGCTGACAGATACAATCCACGCGGATTGTGACCGACGCAAACAAATGTATATAAAGCATGGGTTTATGTAAAGTGACGGTGCAGCTGCCTCAGTGGGATGGTATGTTTAGTAAACAAAGACAGATGGGATTAATGTGTATATCAGGAACATTTTGGAAAAGAAATATGGATATATGACATTACTAAAATATAACCAAGCAATTGAGAGTTCTTGGGTTAATGGGATATAAATAAATGCATCTACAAGTTGATGGTTTATAAAAATTTAGTTCTGGATGATACTTAAACGATGAACAATGTTGGCAATATACAAAGAATGTGACTTGTTTTTTGGGGGGAAAACATGTGGTTTAAAAATGGTTGGCTAAGTTTTAAAGATGGAGATGTTTCGCAGAACTCTTATGATTATTTATATGAGTGGTGGACTATTCCATGGCGAGAGAAAATGGTTGATATTAATAGAAAGGAGGGTATAAATGTAATGAATTTGAGGATAGTTTTAGCCCCAAAAAGGACTGGTTTGCTATTTCGACCTCTAAATCGTGAAAATTGTAGGAAATACTTTTAGAGGCTGAGGTAAGTCTATTATGAAATTCATTTTCACCATTCTAAATGGTTCCTGACATGGAGTGGAAGTACGAAACGTGTGTGTTCACAAATTCAAAAGCAATGAAAGATATGTCTTTGGGAAGTTTGCAAAATTTGTGATGAATCTTGCATGGGTCCAGCAAAGCATTTTTCAGTTTATTGAAAGTTGGATTTTGTAAAATAATGGTTTAATATAACCACAGTAGAAAATAATATACAGATTTGGGACATTTTGTAAACTTTCGAATAATGAGAAGATTCATAAAATTCATTTTATTTATTTCATGGAAAATATTTGGGTTGCAAGTGGAGAAGCATGGTTGAAATTACGATCCAGTGGATGATATATATCCCAACACCATACATTTTGATAACGTGTGACATCTACATACCGGTGCCATTTGTATTCACTGGTGAGAGTGGAAACAGGCGATGTTTTAAGGTGAAAGAAGGCTGTCTTTATGATCTGTTTAGTGTATTTTTCAAAGGAGAGGGTTTTGGTCAATGAGGATGCCAAGATTCCGGATGCGAGGGAAGGTGGATACTGAGAAACCATCGATGTTGGGGGCAAAGTTATGGGTGGATTTGGTGAGTGGTTTTGGGCAAACGAAGATTAATTTAGATTTATCATAGTTAAGTTCGAGGAAGTTGATTTGAAGCCAGAATTTTATTTCAGTGATGCAGTTTGTCAGGATAGAGCGAATTGTGGTGATTAAGCTGTTGTAGATGCTGTCAATTTTGCTTTGGATGAATGGAAGGAAGGAGATGCTGTTGTCTACTCTGAATGACAGGTGGTGGTATCCAGGGCGCTGAGGAGTTTGTTCACGTTGTAAAGTTTGTTTATTTATTTGTTTATTTAGTTTGTTTATTGTAGAGAAGAGTGCTTTTGGGATTCCGGAGCCAGAGTGGATAATTTGAGAGTAGTAGGCGGAGTAGAGGGCATCTTTGTAGTGCTGTAGGTGGTCCTTGTAGGCTTGGGAGTGAACTGATTTGGGTTTAATAGGCACAAGCTGGTCTAAACAGGGTGAGGAGGATGGTGTGATTGATGATGTCAAAGGAGGCGTTGAGGTGAGGAGGATGAAAATGTTGAGGTTGCCGGCGTCAGAGGAGAGAGAAGGTCGCTGGTGACTTTGAGGAGAGCAGTTTCAGTACTGTGGCTGGAGCAGAATCCGGATTGGGATGTTTCATACAGGTTATTGGCAGAGTGGTGATGTTTGAGTTGAGTGGCCACAGCACGTTCCAAAACTTTTGACAGAAAGGGTAGGTTGGAGATGGGTCTGAAGTTATTTAGGGTGTCAGGGTTTAGTCCAGGGTTTTTCCAGAATGGGGGTGAAGTTTCACGAGTTTTTTGGGGAAATCGGTATGTGAAGCTGGATTAAGTTGGAACCGCTTGGTGAGCCATGGAGATGGATTGGATGTTTTGGTTGTTGGTTGTCTGGGAGTTCGGTTGTTGCATTGCCAAAGGTTTCTGTGTGGTGGACACACTCGTTGGCTGTTGTCTTGTGTGACGTGGGTGGAGATGTATGTGGCTGTGTGTGGCTGCCTGGAGTCGGGAAGGCGGCTACAGTGGTTGATATTGGTTGTGGATTGTCCGGGGTGCTTCGATTTGCATAGGGGGTGAAGATTGGGATATTACATTATTTTGAGTAAGTATTGGTATGAGTAATTACATAAGTAATTATGAGTTATTATGAGTATTAGTTATGAGTAAGTGATTATTTTAGTAAAGTTACATGTTTCGCTGTGTTATGAATCTGCGGACTAGCTAGTTTGATGGGTACCCTGGGGTCTTCGGCGTGTCTATGTGTTTGTCTGTCTGTTACACCGGACTCTTGAATGGGTTTTCATGAGACGAATTTCAGACATAACAGTGAGAATCTATTTTGAGCGAATCACAGTGGGTGAGGAAAACATTGTGTGTGACCAGACACCAGAACGGACCATAATTGGAATTGGAATTAGACCAGGTTATTTCTATTATTTGTTTATTCGTGAAAATAAATAAATAATAGGGGGAGGTTCATGGAGGTTAATGGTGGTTTGTTTGTGTTAATGGAGGTTAATGGTGGTTTGTTTGTGTTAATGGAGGTTAATGGTGGTTTGTTTGTGGTAATTCTAGTTGAAACTCTAGCTGAAGTAATTTTCGTTTATTTTTTATTATTTTATTGATTTTTATGACTTTGATTGATTTTTTGATTTGATTTGAGATTTGAGATGATTGATTTTTATTATTTTATAATTTTATTTTTATTGATGTTGGAAACAGGTAATGGGATGCTGAGAGAAGGATTGAATTTAATTTGAATTGGACTGGATTAAATGGGATTGAATTTAAAAATTGAATATTGGATAAAATTGGATCCACTTGGAAAAAGTGGATTAGGAAATTGGAGACAAGGTGTTCTATGAAACTATGAATTGAATGAATTGAATCTATGAATTGGAGACCTGTAGACCAGGTGTTCCCAGGAGGCTTGTGGACCAGGTGTTCCACCAGAGGAAAAAGACCAGGTGTTCGTGGAGCACTTCACCTGCAAGAACGCCTTGGAACCAAGGTGGAAGGGACCAGTCCAGGTGTTGCTGACTACATCAACGGCAGTCTTTTGCGAGGGCAAGACCTCGTGGATCCACGCCACGCACTGTAAGTTGGCCATACAAGCACCAGACACTACACCACAGCAACCACAGTAAGGATGGGCCTAATCATAGGTACAATACTATTGATAGCGACAGCAGCTAGGGGAAGCTCCGATTCCAATAGATGCAAAAACGAAACCCGACACCTCACCGTAACATGGGGACAAAGAGTATCACTACCATGTTTCGAACAGAAAGCCCTGCACACAAATTGGGTAAGCGTAAAATGGCTAGCACTGTCGGCAGGGCCTGGACGCGTTGGCATTGTACTACAAAAGCAACGAGAGTTCCGGGAAAACGGGCAAGCTAGCATTGAGACCTTGGCCCAACCAGGATACAAATGGGGAACCCCTGATTTTAAGCTACAAACACGCACGCGCCTAGAGAAAGGCATGACTATGCAGGTCCGGTGCAGCGTCTGGACCCCAGGAGCGGCCAGTGGCGAAACTAAACACACACCATGCATCGAATACATACTCACGCCACACCCCCAGGATAAGGCCCCAAAGAGGGGGGAAAACACATATTGGAAAGTGGCCAGGGAGGTGGCAACAATTCAAAATAGGACACACTGCTGGTCGTGCATGCACTTTCCCCAAGCAGGCACCACAGGAATACACATGATAGTGCTACCTCTGTCCCTCAATGACCTCTGCTCACAACCTATCGATTCCCCATGTTTAGTCACCACGCTGGAAAGAGAAGGGGTTGACAACGGCAAGAGTTGCAATCGACAATTTAATTATCGCCCGTCAATGATTGCCCATGTGGCCGAGAGGCCTGCCCCCGTCTGGGTCAAACCACAGAAAGGGAGGGTCTGCCTCCAGGGTTCCGGCCACTTGCGTATGGGAGAATCAGAATGCGCCTACACTCTCCCCGGGAAGCTGGGACAAGGGAGCTCAGGGATTACATTACGAATAGTACTGCAAGATAAACACAACCACAACATAACGGCTATAACATTCTCTAGGGGGGTTAGTAGGATTAATGGGGTGGTAAAGGGACTCCGGTGCTTATCCACCCACCTGGTCCCACCCCATGGGACAATGTTTATATGCGGCGACAAGGCTTACCCCTATTTACCAAATAATTGGGGGGGCACATGTTATCTGGGTTCAGTCCTTCCTGATGTTGAGATACTGGATGAGCTAGACCCAAAGTCCTTGGACAGGCGTTATAAGAGGTCAGTCATGAACGAAGATGGAACCACTAAACTACACGGGAGCCTATGGGAAAAGGTGTTTGGTTTCTTCTTCCCAGGAGCGGGCACAGTCATGGATAGTTTCCGGATAGATAAATTGGCTTTGGCCCTAGAAAAGGTGGCAAACGACACCGCTACGGCTCATGACATACTATTGGATACGGTGATTCACATGCGTACAATGGTGATGCAGAATCGGGTGGCTTTGGACATGCTCTTGTCAGAGAAAGGAGGGGTATGCGGAATAATAGAGGGAAAATGTTGCACTTACATACCCGATCCATCTGAAGGAGTGTCAGCCGCAATAGTGAGACTAAGGGAAACTAGCCACGCCCTGACGATCGATCGGATCGCGCGCGAAAATTCTTATAAATTTAGCTGGCTCACTGACTGGTTCCGGGGATGGACGGGCACCATAGTGAAGTGGTTATTGACCGCACTGGCTGTGATAATCGGGGTAGTAATTTGGGGGGCACTAATGAAATCTCTAGTCCTCCTCTGTATGAGAAAGTATTTTACAGGATGGAAAGTGAAGAAGCCGCCGACAACGACTATGGTTCTGACCACAGAGGCCGTCGACCTGAATGGGTCCTTCAACAAGGCAGTTGCGACCAGCGCTCCAGAAAATTGCATTGAATTTTGTGACGACTGTGATACTTGTGTGGATCCCATGTGGGAACTGGCTGCTGCCTGTAACGGTGTCTGTGATGACTGTGATACTTGTGCTATAAACCCCTTGCGTGTACTGGCTAACGCTGCTTATGTATTACAAGCTGACAGCTGCACGCCCCCTTCCGACCCAACTATGGATCTGATTGCGACGCTGGGCCTGGCGGTCGAGGGACCCGACGTGGATATCCTAGACCCGCAAGCCGACCAGGCGCCCATGGGAGACTTTGACATAAAGGAAGTTCCCCTCTTTGCTTCATATGTTTTAAGTTCAAATGCTTCAAGTGAATCGGATTTTTACGCTCTGTACCCTGACCAGGAAATTGAGACACAAGATACTGACAATATTATGTATTCCCCAGAACAGCAGCACGTGAGGGACCTCATGGGCATGATCGTTGATTAACTTCGAAGATCTGCAAGGACTGAGTCTGCAAAGGGTGGGGGGAGCAAGTTCCGCAGGGGAGGTGATGGGCCCTCTGGCGGAGCAGAACCTCATCTGGACCAGACGCCTTCGTTGTGGATCCGAAACGTTAATGGACTTTCATGTTCTGAGCCCTCGGGTTCCAAGCACGCACCGCACGACACGTTCGCCAAATGCACGGGCGAGGCGCTATGGGCGCACGGTATGCCCTTGGGAGATACCCGCATTACACAATTATTTTTCAATAAAGCCCGATGTGGCACGTTGTCTCTTAAGATACTTTGTCTCGACGAGACAAGAGGAAGGAATGTCAAGTCGTAGATTCGTTATTGCTTAGAATTCTGTATAAGACGTCGGTCGAATAATATGTTATGATTTAAAATGTTGCTTAATGTTTTTCATAAGGAAATAAAGGGGTTTTCGCTTTGCTGTGGATAAATGGGAAAGTACTCGATGCATTTCGTGCTGGACGGATGGCTCGTCCTCCGTGTGCCCTCTCGATGCAAGATAAGCCCGGTCATAAACTCTCTCCATTCGGTCCGCAGACGGCGCCTTGAGCCGCGGATGGAAGGCGCTTGGAATGTGTAGCTTCATGTAAAATGCTCGGATTGTATACATAAACCTTTGAATAATGGTCTTATCTGGGCCAAGCATGCACTCTTCTCTCTGTGAGTTACATTTTCTGTCACCTCAGAGCTTTGAAACTACATCTGGTCCGAATGATAAGGTGCGTGCTGCACTCCCCCGAATGACAGAGCGGATAACGGTGGTGGCTAGGGATAACGGTGGGAGGAACTCTCGCCAGTTCCTTTGTTCTCTCGGAGATTTTCTGATAAGCGTGTTCCTATTTAAGTGAACTGTGAATCAATGCATTTTTAGGAAGGGCTGAACGTGGCATGAGGGCAAGTCGTGCTGTAGAAAGTTCGCTTCCTCCGGATCTGTATAAGTTGGTATTAATAAAGATCGTCATTCTCAGGCTGTTGGTGGAACTTCTTTTAAGAGCCAAGAGTTGTTTCTTGACACATGCACCACAGCCCGAAATACATGATTAATCATCAAAACACACACATACTAACTCTGAAGGGTCAGAATGCATGGTCATACAATTGGACCCCTCCTCCACAGGAGTGACTCCTCACGACTTCAACACCATGCTGCCCTTATAAGAGTTATTTGTTCTCATAAGAACGGCATACAATAAAAAAAAATCTAACCAATGAGGACCAAACTCGTCCATTAAATGCAAAAAGTCACCACCTGGCTTTAATGGTGAGCATCAGCCGCGGATTACGTCTCACACGGAAGAAACCACATAATACCGCAAATAACGCAATGACAGGCTATTCGACAAAGACAAGCAGCAGTCTGGCCAATACACCACCCAAATAAAGGGATAAGCAATTTACGTTCACGTGAAAAAGTCAGTACACCCCATGTAAAGTTTTGACTTTTTCAACACATTTCAACATACAGCTATTTGATCTTCATTTCAACAATATTGATAGATAAAGGTGATATAATATAACAAATATCATGAAGCATTTACATTTTGTAGTCCATTGTATAATTTAAATAAACATAAATGCAAATTTCGCATGTGGAAAAAGTAGGTACACCCCTACATTTATCACGACTTCAAATACCTAAAATTAGTATCAGGTGCACCAGCTCAGGTGCAAATGATTAGAACATCGTTAGAGAGGATCTTGGAGAAACCTGTCTTATTTAAACCTCAGACATTTACTTTGGTTTGCTCTTTGTTGTTGAAGTATGCGGCGTCACCATGCCTAGATCAAAATGGCTCTCTGAGGCCTTCAGAAAGAAGGTTATAGATGCCTACGAGTCTGGGAAGGGATTCAAAAAGATCTCCAAACAATTTGAAATCAATCATTCGACTGTCCGGAAGATCATCTACAAGTGGAGAAGATTCCAAACAACTGCCAACTTGTTCAGGCCAGGCCGCCCCAGCAAGTTCAGGCCGAGAGCAGACCGCAAGATGCTGAAAGAAGTCTCTAAGAACCCCAGAATGTCATCACGGGACCTACAGGTAGCTCTTGCCACTGTTGATGTCAAAGTGCACGAGTCTACCATTAGACGAGGCTGCACAAATTTGATCTACATGGGAGGTGTGCCAGGAGGAAACCTTTGCTGTTCAGAAAGAACATCAGGGCAAGACTAAAGTTTGCCAATGAACACCGAGGCAAAGACCAGCACTTCTGGAACAATGTGCTCTGGACAGATGAGTCAAAGGTAGAGCTATTTGGCCACAGTACCGGAAGACATGTTTGGCGAAAACCAAAGACAGCATTTGACCACAAGAACCTGATAACAACTGTAAAGCATGGCGGTGGAAATATTATGGTTTGGGGCAGCTTTGCTGCATCAGGGCCTGGGCAGCTCACCATCATAGAATCCACTATGAATTCTTCATTGTACCAGAGGGTGGCTTGAGGATAATGTGAGGCCATCTGTCGGAAAGTTGAAGCTCAACCGAAGGTGGACCATGTAAAATGACAATGACCCTAAACATACCAGTATATCCACCAAGGAATGGCTGAAAAGAAAGAAATGGAGGGTTCTGGAATGGCCAAGTCAAAGCCCAGATCTAAATCCCATTGAGATGTTGTGGGGGGATTTGAAACGAGCTGTGCATACAAGAAACCCCTCAAACATCGCACAGCTGAAAGAATTCTGCATGGAGGAGTGGACAAAAATTTCTCCCAGTCGATGTCAGAGACTGGTGGACAGTTGTAAGAAACGCCTACTTGAGGTTGTTTCTGCCAAAGGGGGCAATACCACCTATTAGAGCCAAGGGTGTACTTACGTTTTCCACATGCGAAATTTGCATTTATGTTTATTTAAATTATACAACGGACTACAAAATGTAAATGTTTCATGATATTTGTTATATTATATCACCTTTATCTATCAATATTGTTGAAATGAAGATCAAATAGCTGTATGTTGAAATATGTTGAAAAAGTCAAAACTTTGCATGGGGTGTACTTACTTTTTCACGTGACTGCATATGATAAATGAAGGTATTTATGCAATTTCGGTTTTAGCCAAAGTTGTCAAGGCTGAATAGTGTGAAAATACAGAAGGGTCACCAATCATCATCAATGGACAACTACTGCAGGCAACAATTGAAGGATCACACAAAACGGTGCTATTTCCCGGCAAATTGCAATGCAGCCCACTGATGCGTCATCCTCCCCATTTGTTTGGTAATTACGTCAGTTCCCAGTGCAGCTCACATTTGGCTTGGCAATCAAAAAAACAAGTTCAAGATCAACTTTGCAAAGAGTTGGAGTGTACCTACATAATACAGTTTTCACAAATGGCCAACTATATGTTGTTGCATCTTGTATTTGACATCCTCAAAATATTTGGTTTGCAATAGCAGCAGGTTAATTCAACAAAACCAAAAACGTTGTATATCAGAGAAGTGATTTAAAATTTTGGTTGAAATAAAAAATTCCCCATAAAAATTGTTAAAATCCTTTTTCAAGCAACATTGGAATGAGCAGTCCAGTATATATTGTTACGTTTGTGGGGGTAGGTGATGAAATACCATAGTGGAGATAGAACTGTGTAGGGTAGCATGGATCGCATGCGAGTAGGAACCCAATCTAAATGTATTTAAGTAGAAAAACTGTGAGCTTATGTTTATGTGTTCTTTAAACGGGGAGTGAAGACATGCTAATTAACTCTCGGGTTTAAGATTATTCTCCCCAGGATGTGATTGCCTCCTGTGATTTCCCCTATGTTCTTACAATAATAACAGGCCGGCCACAAAAACCCACATCTTTACAATTACAACAACAACAATAACAACGATGGTCCATTAAACCACAACTACCAGCATAAACTGCGACAAGTAAACGCCGCCCCACCAAACGACAAAGGAACAAGGCCACACCCCCAGAGTGGGACGAGGGGCATGGAAACTATTGTAACAGGCAGACCACGCCCCAAGCTTCGTCATTGGTCGAGCCCGACCATGGAGCGATTGAGTGGAACTCCGCGATTGGTTGGGGTAATGTCCGAGCGAAGGTACGAACAGGAGAAAAGAAAAAGAAGGCGTCTCTTTGTCTCGCTCTTTCTCTCGTGCTGGCTTTGTGGTGGGCGGACGTTGTTGTCTCTGGCTCTCTGCAGCGGCTGGCTCGTGTCCGCTTTTCATGAAGATAACATTTTGGAGCTTTGTGGAGCCTTTGCCACGTGGAAGGAGGGGGTGTTGGCTGACTTGGTGCTCTTTGGGGGAGCTGGGGACCGTGTTGTGCTGGCTGGCCCGGTATTGAGCGGGAGACATTTGGATGCCTGTTGCATGGCTCGGTGTGCTGGCGCGATTGACCGGCACCATTATTTGGGCGCTTCGACACGCGGTCCTCTCGTCGACCGACCCTACCAAAGTGCTCGTCAAGACCAGAGCTGAGTGCCGGCAAAAAAGGGGGGGGGGGGGGGGATTCTTTTATTTTCTTTAATCATTCCCCTGTCTCTTTCCATGTCTGAGTGGAGACGTCTCACATTAGGAAATATTCAATTTTCTTCACCGTTCATTTGTATTTGCATTATTTCATTAAATTCATTTGTGTTGCATTTTCAATTGTGTGTCATGTTTCTTCGTTCTGTGTGTTTTGGATTAAACCCCGTGTGGTTCAATCTGAGGTAAGCACTTTGGTCCCGTCCCGCGCACGCCAAATAGTACCGCCAACAACTCGGCTTGCTCGCCACGGAGTAAAGACCGACCGGCTATCCCTCATCCTGCGGTGTTAATCGCGGGTGACACAACAATATGCTTCAGCCAATAGAATCGAGGCTTCATACACAGGCAGCTTCATTATGTTTTTAAAATATAAAATATACACATACATACATTGTAATGAAAATGGATTAGCTGATTCATTTGTTAGTTATCACATCACAAATGTTAGATGTCCCTTAAATATCCCAATTAGTGTTTCCAGGATCGATTGTGCAGAAAGGCCCTTGGCTTCACACCAGCCTTTTGTGTTTTTTCCCCAACCATGCATGTGCTTCTTCTTATTCTCTTGGCACCTTTATTTAATTTCGTGTTTGGAGGTAATGGCGTCCGAAAAGGTCAGTTATGTGTCGGGGCCTGAGAGCTGGGCAGAATGAGTGGCGGCAAGAGCTGAGGTTCGAGCAGCGTGATTGCACCGGACCAGCTTACCTGGGACTGGCTCACCCCAAGCCACACATCCTCGGGTGACCCAAAAAAGGGAGGACTCCCTCAACCATTTTCATTCTTTTCGTTCTCACTATCCCTGCTTTGTCTTGTGTTCCTTGTCCAATTCTGGTGTGGTTAAGAGTTCGTTTTAAGGTAGGTGTGAGCTCTCTGTGTCTAGATTAAGCGATCCGTCAGCTCTTTCATTGACTTATCGATTATTTTGCCACCCTCCCCTGTTGCAATTCAATTCCTCGTGTTTTACCCACGTCGCTGTGGTTTTCTTTGGATCGGATAATTGCACATCCAGCGTCACTATATTATCAATTAGATATATAAGCGTGGCAACTGGCAATATATTGACGTGCAAACTAAATTAACTAAATCCTAATTGGAAACGCAAATGGTGAGACGGCTGGTGGGGTAAAAAGAAGATGAATGAGACTATCAGGAGGTGGGCAGAAGTAAGGAATGTTAGTGAAGAGGCACACGAGGTAAGTTTGTTGAGGAATGTGCTCAAGAGGGAGTTTGGGGATGTGGTCTAGTAGGTCTTTGATATGGATTCGGTTTGCAGGAGGAGAAGGGGCAGACCAACACTGAGATGGAAGGAAGTGTTGGAGAAGGATATGAGAGAAGTGGTGGTGCTTCTTTCATAGTCCTCTCATTTCCTCTCCACACCCCTCTATGCAGGACAGAGTAGGGTTGTGGGGGTGGAGAGGAAAAACTTTTGCGTTTGATCCCATAATAAGGTGGGATTAACTGGTGCATGAAAGATATAATAATGTGTGTGTGTGTATATATATATATATATGTATATATATATATATATATATATATATATATATATATATATATATATATGTGTATATGTATATATATATATATATATATATATATGTGTATATGTATATATATATGTGTATATGTATATATATATGTGTATATGTATATATATGTGTATATGTATATATATATATGTGTATATGTATATATATATGTGTATATGTATATATATATGTGTATATGTATATGTATGTGTATATGTATATGTATATATATATGTGTATATGTATATATATATATGTGTATATGTATATATATATATATATATATATATGTATATGTATATATATATATATATGTATATGTATATATATATATATATATATATATATGTATATGTTGTGGATATGAGAATGTTTTTTTATTTTATTGTCGTGGTAAAATGTTGTTGTAAAAGGTTGTAAAATATCACCCCTCCTCCCTCCGTTTGTGGTTGTATAAAGGTCAAAGGGCGTTCCCGTAGTTAGTCCATAAAACATACATGCAGGACACGATATATCTTTTTTTTACAGTTATATCCTTATTATGTGTATTAGTGTAAGGCTGTGTCTTCCATTAATTGAAATACTCCATTGCACCAGTGAAAGAGAATAGATCCCCTTTCCTTCCCATCCCCAAAATCTCCCTTTCCTTCCCATCCCCAAAACCTCCATTTCCATATTACATCCCCTCTCGTCATTGCTGAGCCCTCGATTCCCAATCACCTCCCCTCCAATAACCGCCATTGACCATGTGCTTGAGTCGGAGAAGAAAGGCGTGTCTCCACCTCGTCAGAGGGGAGGAGGGGCGTGCCCGCCCGTCATCATCCAGGGCGGAGCCCGAGGGTCGCGCGACCAACCAGGGCCGAGGTGAGCACCCCGATGGGCGTGTCCAAAACGCCGGCGGCGTAATCGCTGGAGGCGCTATAAAAGGCGCAAACGGAAGTGAGTAGTGAGTTGGTCTGAGTCGGTTGCCAGAGGAGGGTCAGTGGTTGCGTTGGTTGCGGTGGTAAGAAGTCGGTGGTGAGAAGTGGTGGCGTCGAGGGGTCAGTGGTTGCGTTGGTCGCGTTGAGTTGTCAATGGTGAGGAGACACCAGGGCCAAGAGAGAGAAGGTGCCAAGGGCCATTACCAGCAGTTGCGCCAGAGACGGCAGACGCGCCCTGAGCTGAGCAAGAGAGGCAGCGTTGACTCCACCAGGCAGCTTCAACCCGTTACCCCACGGGGACCAAATAGCGGTGGCATCGGTGGCCGTCGAGGTCCAGCCGACGTCCCGTGCGGGATCAAGCCCGAACCATCTGCCCCCAGCTGAACCTTCCCATTCCTCCTTCCAACATTCATTCCATTCCATCCTTCTTGTATACGTGAGTTTGTTTTGTTTGTTCTGTCCCTGGGTATTTAATTAAGTCTGTAGGTAAGCTAAAATTTGCACTGTGTCTCCTGCGTCTTATGTGTTGTAAATAAAACTTGATTGCTCCTTTTTGCTTGTGTGTGTAAATAATAAACCCCATTACTCGTCTGTACGTCTTCTCGTTTTATTCCTTTTCCTCTTGCATTGCGTCGTTTTTGTCTTTTCCCTCATTGAGCAGCTGTGGTGCGATACGGCCAAAGTTCTGGGTGAATCGGGTGAGTCAGGGATCCTGTAACGGTCGCGGCAATACCAAACCGCTCGGTAACTAACATCTTAAACCGCGATCTGTAAGAATTGGTGTCTGGGAGTGAGATTCGGGGCCCGAACCAAATTTTTAAAACATCTAAAAAAAAAAATTGGTCAAAATTTGGAGCGTACGAAAATTGTTTTGTTTTACAAAACCCGAATTTTGAAATCGCGCCATGGCTGGTCAAGGCGACGGGATGCCGGTGGGAGAGATAGAGGGGTTAGGACTAACCCAGGATCAAATGGAGGGGAGCAATGAGGAGGCGGTTGAGGGGGTATCAGGTGCACAAAATGGCGCTCTCGCGCACGTGGTTACAGCGGCATCAAATTTAGCCACGCCCATGGTCGCGGCAGCCGAGCCAGAGATGCCAGAGTACATGCGAGTCTTTATGATTCAAATGATGGCAAAAATGGATGCTCAGGGTGAGCGGTTGGGAAACCAAATTGTGGGAATGAGGGCTGATAGTGAGCGAATGGGAAACCAAATGGGGGTAATGGGAAACCAAATGGGGGTAATGAGGGACGAAGCGAGGGGTACCGGTGAGAAGTTAGACAATAATTTTGAGGGGATAGACAACGGGATAAAAGAGGTGAAAAATGGGTTAATGGGGTTAGAAAATAGGATGGAGGACAAATTGCGGGAAATAGGGGAACAATCTGCCTGGGAAATCAAACGAATGGGGAACCAGATAGAGGAGGTGCAAATCGGGTTAGAAAGTAAACTGGATGCTCAGAGGGATGAATTGGAACAGATGAGGGTGGCATCTACAAGGGAGATGGAGGAGATACGACGAGGTGTGAGTGAGGAGGTCTCGGGGCTACGCGAGGAGGTAAAGCGAGGTGAGAAGCGTATGGAGAAAGAGGTGAGGAATAATACGGCTAGGTTACAGGGGGGAATAGAAGATCTGACGAAGGGAGTAGAACAGCTGACAGTCGGACAAAGGGAACTAGCGGACCAAGTGGAAAAGAACACTGCAATCATCGGGGGTTTGAAAGCGACACAAAAGGACATTAAAAACGAATTAATAGCAACACAAAAGGAATGTCAGATGGTACATGAGGGGTTGACGAAGAAGTTGGAGGAGGTGACAGAAGTGATGGAGACGAAGGACCGAGAGGTGAGGACGCACATCGAAACGGTCACGGTAGCTTTAGAGGACGAACTTGAGGAGACGCACCGAGAAATAAAAGAGGTTAAACAAAAATTAGAGGAAGTGGAAGAAGAGGTGAGTGAAATTAAGAAGAGACGGACAGAAACTAAGAGAGAAATCCAGGAGGAGGTAATGGAATTGGTGCAAGGTCGGTGCTCAACTCATGATGTGATGCTCACTAACCGAATAAAGAGTTTGCAGGTGGCAAAGGAGGAGCGGAGACGAGGTACGGAGGTGAGTGGCAATGTATATGATGTGAGGAAAGCTTCAGTCGGCTTGGGGATTGGTTTGGATCCGGGTGTTCGTGAGAGGCCGTTGGTGAAGTGTGCGACAGGTCAGGTGTGCGAAAAAAGAGGTGTGCGAGAATGTCCGACCATGGGGTGTGTGAGGAAAAAGTGCACGCCGAGGAGTGAGTGTGCCGTCAGGAGTGAGTCGGTCGTAGCGCGTGTGCGAGGGAGCACAGGGAAGCGCGGTGTGGTGAGTGTTACGGAGGAAGTAACGAAAAAGTGTGCGCAAGAGGATGCGCGAGAAAGGTGTGTAACGGACGGGTGCATGGGGAAAGCGCATGCTGTCAAGAGTAAGGGAGAATGCATGCCTGTGGTGAGTGTTACAGAGGGTGTAACGGGACAATGTGCGGAAGAGTGTGCGCGAGAAAGGTGTGTAACGGACAGGTGCATGAGGAAAGAGTGCGCTGTCGAGAGTAAGGGTGAGTGCGCGACCGAGAGTGGAGGTGAGAGTAGTGAGAGTGACACGGAGCGTGAGTTGGTTGTGGCAGGTGAGCGAGGATGTACACCTGGAATGGAAGGATGCACACCTGGAATGGTAGAGCGTGAGTGGGAATGCACGCTGGAATTGGTAGTGAGGCACGTGGTTGGGTGTGCGGGTGAGAGCACACCTGTGATTGTCACAAAGGAGGTGACTGAGAAAGGGGCGCGAAGAGGTGTGTTGGTGAGGTGTGCGAGCGACGAATGTGTGCCAAGGTGTTCGGTGGTCAGGTGTGTGACCAAGTCGGTGAGCGGAATGAGTGTACCGAGGTGTGTAAGAAGAGGTACGATGAGGAGCATGGAAACGGCTGCATGTATGAGCAAGAAAGGGGTAGCGTATGCATGCAAGCGTCCAGGTGAAGCATCGACGGTAACCGGTTTAGCGGTTAGAGCGACTTATAGCCGAATCGGGCCCTCCGTGCGTGCCGGGCTTCGCGTGCGCGAGAACCAGCGGGGATCCGAGCCACGGCGGGTTTGAAAGGACCGCCGTGCGCGATCCACGCTGGGCCTCGCGTGGAACGGCCGCGTCCGGGCTCCACTAGGCGGAGCGGGCAGCCCGATAGGAAGGGTCGCCATGGCGACCACTTTCTATTGAGACGTGCCGGCAGGTCGAGATCGGGACATTGGATGGCTCCACGCCGAGGTGGTGCGTGGGATCTCGGCACGGGTAAGCCCCCGTCCCTGCCACGAATGCGGGACGTATCCAGCCGCTGGCACAAAAGAACCCGCGTTCATGGCTCGGCTGTACGAAGCCGAGCTGTAGACGTGAATTGGCGCACCGAGAGGATGTAATAAGTAGACGGGTGATGGTGATAGTGATAGTGATTTGATACGAAATTTAGAAAAGTGAGTAGAATTGGCAGTAAATGGAAAATTTTTGAATTGGTTGGAATCTGGACGAACAAAATTGATAGTGAGAGACCCCCGATGTGGTGGGATGGCAAATCCACCATCCCTCACAGGTGGGGCAAATGCGCAATAGATTATGGGGTGTATGGCAGTGAAAACTAGCCCGGGTGGGTTAGGTTATATTGATAGGGATCTAGCGAAGATGACATTAGGTAACGTTAAGGTTTAGATAGTGACTGATACCTGTAGTGGGGACGCAGGTAGATTAGTGTGGATTATAATGACGTGGGAGCGCAATAGTTTAAAGGGACGACTGGGAAGCGCAAGTTTCAGAGGGGAGTAGTTAGCTGAGATGAAGCCGTGTGTGTGAGGATTGAACAGGTGAGAATGGAACAGGTGTGATTGCACAGGTGTGCAACTGAACAGGTGTGTGGAGCAGTGTATGAGGGAGTAGTGGTGATTGCGTGTTGTGTTGACCAAATGGTCCAGGAAGAAAGGAGGGTGCAGGTGGCACCAGGTAGGATTGCATAGTGTGCAACGACAGGTGAATGAAGGACAGGTGTATGGAATAAATGGTATGGAGTATTGGAATGGATGGTCGTGGAGTGAGTATGGTGGAAATTGTGGAGTGGAGTGGATGGTGCGAAGGTGTGAATGGGGGAAGAGTGGACCCCCATCATGGATACCCGGGGCGGGTAGTGTAAGTGTTAGGTAGAGGGTACAGGTAAATTGTGGTTGGATATTGGCATCTGTGGTGCGAGGTGAAAGAATGGTCTTTGGATGGGTGCATTAGTGTCGTGGAAATGGCGGGGCGTGTAGCCTGTTAGTGTGTGTAGTTGGTTTGGGCACTCCACCACTGTGAGGATGTCGGCCAGGTGAGGCCGCAGGTGGGCTCTGGGAGCCGGTAGTTGTGGATGGGGCCCGAGGATCCGGAGGACGGACCCGGGTAGCCCAGTGCCAGAGGGCACCGAGTGGGGTGACAGAGCCAGGAGGGGCTTCCCCCAGTTAGTTAGGTTAGGGTGAGGAGCTAGGTAAGCTCGGGTGGCAACTGCAGTGGTGGAGGTGTGCAGGTGGGTAGACCTGCTGGGAGAGCTACACGTCGCAGCCCAGAAATTGTGCGAAGGCACCGGGAGATGAATCGGGGGAGTGAGACCCCAAATTGAGAAGCACCACAGTTTGGTCAATGGGAATTGGTTATTAGAACCCATAGTGTAAGTTGGCCAATGGATTGGCAGGGAAAGACCCCGGGTAGTGTAAAGTGTGTTAAAGTCATTTAGAAAATAGTTAGGATGAAGGATCTCCTCGCACCATCTGCATCCACTCACCTGAGGTGACAGGTACTCCACACCATGCCATGTTTTGATTATTTTTTATGATGCAAATGTTTGGATTGTGAGACGCATCATGACGTGGGTGTGACATTGTGCTTTGATGTTCCATCTCTGCCTCCTTATGAGGATTGATGATGAATTTGGTGATGGCAAATTTTGAAGTAGAGGGATTGTGGAGACGAATTTGGTATAGGGGAAATATGGGGAAGACGTGACAGTAGTGACGAATTTGTAAATGTGTAGATTTTTGTACATATGGGGTAAGGGCAAGGGTAGGGTAGGTGACAGGGGGGTGACGTACGGTAGGGACGAGCTTTCTCACTTCGCCCTCCGTACGCATTTCGCCTTGCATTGCCTTATTGATGTGTACCCTTGTGACCTTACCCCTCGCTCAATTGCCTTTCCCCTTTTGTCTCCCACATGACCTGTGCGCCATTGGGTGCCGAGGGGAGCGTGCGTGGGTCGGCCATTGTGCGCCCGAAATTCCCAGAACCAGCTGTCTGCATCGATGCACCACATTATGGACCACATGCCTGTGGCCGAGCACCACTTATGGACCCCATGGGTTGGGGCATGGCCCCTCTGCTGGAACCGGCCATGAGGGCCTGAAATCTTGCTGGCGGACCTTGGCCACAGGGCACCGATGCCCCACAGGTGAACCACACTAGTCGGCCCTGTGGGCCATAACTAAAATAAATAAAAAGGACACATTGGGTGCAAGTTTTAATACAAATAGGCCGCCAGTAAGCAAAGCAAAATGAAAATGACAACATCTGGAAGACAAATAATAATCACCAGCAGAGGGAGCCGAAGAGCAAGAGACACCTGCAGGGTTAGGGGTTGTTGATTTTATTTTTATGGAACACTGATGAACTATGGTGACTGCACCGATTGGTGCTTGTATTGGTGCGTTTTTGGGTGCGTTCATGGTACGTCGATGCAGAGCAGACTGTCTCCCCCCAGAAAGAACAATCACAGGTCCTGGGTTAGTTTTGTAAATAAAAATAGCGTCATTGTAAATAATGCTTCCCACCGTCAGTGTATAGTTTGAAGACCATTCCGCAATTCGGTTAACTGTGGGCGTAAGTCTGTTAGGCAGGGTGCAATGGAGCAGCGGGACACATTTATTTATGTTTTAAAACTGTCGCACTCAGGGTCAGGTTAAAAGTAGATGTAACTACACCTACGTGCCACACTAAGGTAAAAGTTATAGGCCCGGGACGTGCCTAAGGGGAGGAGGGTGCAGTGTTGTGGATATGAGAATGTTTTTTTATTTTATTGTCGTGGTAAAATGTTGTTGTAAAAGGTTGTTGTAAAATATCACCCCTCCTCCCTCCATTTGTGGTTGTATAAAGGTCAAAGGGCGTTCCCGTAGTTAGTCCATAAAACATACATGCAGGACACGATATATCTTTTTTTTACAGTTATATCCTTATTATGTGTATTAGTGTAAGGCTGTGTCTTCCATTAATTGAAATACTCCATTGCACCAGTGAAAGAGAATAGATCCCCTTTCCTTCCCATCCCCAAAATCTCCCTTTCCTTCCCATCCCCAAAACCTCCATTTCCATATTACATCCCCTCTCGTCATTGCTGAGCCCTCGATTCTCAATCACCTCCCCTCCAATAACCGCCATTGACCATGTGCTTGAGTCGGAGAAGAAAGGCGTGTCTCCACCTCGTCAGAGGGGAGGAGGGGCGTGCCCGCCCGTCGTCATCCAGGGCGGAGCCCGAGGGTCGCGCGACCAACCAGGGCCGAGGTGAGCACCCCGATGGGCGTGTCCAAAACGCCGGCGGCGTAATCGCTGGAGGCGCTATAAAAGGCGCAAACGGAAGTGAGTAGTGAGTTGGTCTGAGTCGGTTGCCAGAGGAGGGTCAGTGGTTGCGTTGGTTGCGGTGGTGAGAAGTGGTGGCGTCGAGGGGTCAGTGGTTGTGTTGGTCGCGTTGAGTTGTCAATGGTGAGGAGACACCAGGGCCAAGAGAGAGAAGGTGCCAAGGGCCATTACCAGCAGTTGCGCCAGAGACGGCAGATGCGCCCTGAGCTGAGCCAGAGAGGCAGCGTTGACTCCACCAGGCAGCTTCAACCCGTTACCCCACGGGGACCAAATAGCGGTGGCATCGGTGGCCGTCGAGGTCCAGCCGACGTCCCGTGCGGGATCAAGCCCGAACCATCTGCCCCCAGCTGAACCTTCCCATTCCTCCTTCCAACATTCATTCCATTCCATCCTTCTTGTATACGTGAGTTTGTTTTGTTTGTTCTGTCCCTGGGTATTTAATTAAGCCTGTAGGTAAGCTAAAATTTGCACTGTGTCACCTGCGTCTTATGTGTTGTAAATAAAACTTGATTGCTCCTTTTTGCTTGTGTGTGTAAATAATAAACCCCATTACTCGTCTGTACGTCTTCTCATTTTATTCCTTTTCCTCTTGCATTGCGTCGTTTTTGTCTTTTCCCTCATTGAGCAGCTGTGGTGCGATACGGCCAAAGTTCTAGGTGAATCGGGTGAGTCAGGGATCCTGTAACGGTCGCGGCAATACCAAACCGCTCGGTACCAAACCGCTCGGTAACCTAACATCTTAAACCGCGATCTGTAACAATATGTATGTATTATATATATATATATATATACATATATACATATTATATATATATATATATATATATATATATATATATATATATATATATATATATATATATATGTATATATATATATGTATATGTATATATATATGTATATGTATATGTATATATATATGTATAAGTAATATGTATATAAATATGTATATGTATATGTATATAATATATATGTATATGTATATATATATATATATGTATATGTATATGTATATATATATATATATATGTATATATATATATATGTATATATATATGTATATATATATATATGTATATATATATGTATGTGTATGTATATATATGTATATGTATATCTATATATGTATATATATACTATAATCTGTATATGTATATATATATATATATATATGTATATGTTATTATATATGTATATGTATATATATATATTATATATATGTAATACTATATATGATATATGTATATGTATATGTCATATCGTATTATCTTATATATATATATATATATATATATATATATGCATGCATGATATATATATGCATGCATGACCTATATATACTGAAACGCAACAGAAACTCTACCCACCTTTGAAACCCTCTTTCACCATATCACACACTCCCCACCCATGCGTAGTACGTACCAATGTGTGAACTTATTTGTGGACAATAGTGTCCTCCTGTCAGACCAAACGGTCACAGATGGTCACTTGAACCTTCAATGGTCACTTCATAGCACAGCTGTTGAACAGCCGTTTTGACTGTCAGTGATTAGCCAAGGGGTACGGGATGATTTTAATGAGCTGTACGTGATGTCTTGATATTGGCTTTAAAAAGGCCAGTGCAAAATGGGCATTTCAATCAACATGCCACGATTGTCAAGGGATCAACAGCAGCGTGCCCTGGGCATGCTGCAAGGCGGACTGAGCTACCGTGAGGTGGCACGTCGCCTTGGCTGTTCACACCAGACGATATCGGCCCTGGTGGACAGAGACACCCTCCACAACTCTGCAGATGACAGACCTCGATCAGGGAGGCCAAGAGTCACCACTGCAAGGCAGGACAGGCAGATGGTCCGAAGTCACCTGCGGGATCGATTCTGTCCAGTATCCCGCACTGCGGCAGAAACTCCGGGGCGTGCAAACCCACGGATCTCCAATTATACTGCACGAAGACGACTGCATGACTATTGCAGTCATGCAAGAAACTTACCACTTGTTTGAAATGTAATAAAATTGTAACAGTTCAAAATAAAACAAACCAACAATTACTAATTGAAACATTGGCATTTTATTGATGACATGTCAAGTATTTGACCAAGATACACCATCTCATCAGTTTGTTCTACAGTACAGAACAGCACAGGGTGCAATGTCAGTCCCCTTTCAATAGCGTGTGTGGCCACCATTGTTTTGGATACAGGCAGTGCATCGTCGGCGTATACTGCCTACCAGTCTTTGGATGGATTGCTGCTGGATTCTGTCCCACTCAGTCCTCAATGTCTGAAGCAGCTCTGCCCGTGTCCTGGCCCTGCCAACTACGCGTCTCCCAAGCTCATCCCACAGGTGCTCTATGGGATTCAGGTCAGGGGAGAGCGCAGGCCACTGCATGGTGTTGATGTTCTCGCCTTGGAGAAATGCAGTGGTAAAGCGAGCAGCATGGGGACGAGCGTTGTCATGCTGAAAGGTTCTCAGTTCTGGGTGGTCTAGCAGGAATGGCAGCAGATGAGGTCGCAGGATGTTATCCACATACCGCTGGGTGTTAAGATTCCCATCCACAACCACCAGTGGCGTCCTGTACCGGCCTGATATGGCGGCCCACACCATCACACTTGGGCCACCCCACCTGTTGGCTTGACGCACGCAACAATCGGCATATCGCTCGCCAGTTCTTCTCCAGACATGCTCACGCCCATCAGGACTGTCCACACAGAACCTTGACTCATCGCTGAAAGCGACCTCGTTCCACTGCGCCAAGGTCCACCGCTGATGCTGCTGGCACCATCTCTGTCGGTTGCGGCGATGGGCAGCCGTCATCACGGGGCCTCTGTATGGTCTTCTTGCAGTCAGACCATAGTCATGCAGTCGTCTTCGTGCAGTATCATTGGAGATCCGTGGGTTTGCATGCCCCGGAGTTTCTGCCGAAGTGCGGGATGCTGGACGGAATCGATCCCGCAGGTGACTTCGGACCATCTGCCTGTCCTGCCTTGCAGTGGTGAATCTTGGCCTCCCTGATCGAGGTCTGTCATCTGCAGAGTTGTGGAGGGTGTCTCTGTCCACCAGGGCCAATATCGTCTGGTGTGAACAGCCAAGGCGACGTGCCATCTCACAGTAGCTCAGTCCGCCTTGCAGCATGCCCAGGGCACGCTGCCGTTGATCCCTTGACAATCGTGGCATGTTGATTGAAATGCCCATTTTGCACTGGCCTTTTTAAAGCCAATATCAAGACATCACGTGCAGCTCATTAAAATAATCCCGTACCCCTTGGCTAATCACTGACAGTCAAAATGGCTCTTCAACAGCTGTACTATGAAATGACCATTGAAGATTCAAGTGACCATCCTTGACCGTTTTGTCTGACAGTGAGGACACTATTGTTCACAAATAAGTAAACACATTTACTACACGCAGTGTTATTGTTGATATTTAAAGGTTTCAAAGGTGGTAAGTTTCTTTTGCGTTTCAGTATATATATATATATATACTAGCTTGTCGTTACTGAGGAACGGGCTTATTTTAGCTGAGGATAATGACTGTACCTGAGTTGCTGTGTTGTCATGATTTTCAGCAATCATAATACAAACAATTACTTTGCACAAATGTATTTGTTGTGTTTGTGATATTACATTTTTATCGGCAATTTAGGTTGAAGATTTCGGTTGAATGTTTTTTTTTTCAAGAAAGAACTCCTCAGCACACACATAGGGGAGGGGTAGGTGCAAACTGGAAATTTGGGACGATTACACCTCACCACCACGTAATTCAAAACACCTCAACAACAACACAACAACATGCATTTTAAAGGCCATTTTCCCTACTAGAGCGGGGGTGAGGTTAACACCTCACCACCAAGTAATTCAAAACACCTCACAGCCATAAAACACGTAATAAAAACACATCACAGCCATAAAACACGTAATAAAAACACCTCACCACCACAAAATTAAAACCACCCCACAGCCATAAAACACGTAATAAAAATACCTCAACACCACGAAATTAAAAACACCTCACAGCCATAAAACACGTAATAAAACCACCCCACAGCCATAAAACACGTAATAAAACCACCCCACAGCCATAAAACACGTAATAAAAATACCTCAACACCACGAAATTAAAAACACCTCACAGCCATAAAACACGTAATAAAAACACCTCACAGCCATAAAACACGTAATAAAACCACCCCACAGCCATAAAACACGTAATAAAACCACCCCACAGCCATAAAACACGTAATAAAAATACCTCAACACCACGAAATTAAAAACACCTCACAGCCATAAAACACGTAATAAAAACACCTCACAGCCATAAAACACGTAATAAAAACACATCACAGCCATAAAACACGTAATAAAAATACCTCAACACCACGAAATTAAAAACACCTCACAGCCATAAAACACGTAATAAAACCACCCCACAGCCATAAAACACGTAATAAAAATACCTCAACACCACGAAATTAAAAACACCTCACAGCCATAAAACACGTAATAAAAACACATCACAGCCATAAAACACGTAATAAAAACACATCACAGCCATAAAACACGTAATAAAAACACCTCACAGCCATAAAACACGTAATAAAAACACATCACAGCCATAAAACACGTAATAAAAATACCTCAACACCACGAAATTAAAAACACCTCACAGCCATAAAACACGTAATAAAAACACATCACAGCCATAAAACACGTAATAAAAACACCTCACAGCCATAAAACACGTAATAAAAACACCTCACAGCCATAAAACACGTAATAAAAACACATCACAGCCATAAAACACGTAATAAAAACACCTCACAGCCATAAAACACGTAATAAAAACACCTCACAACCATAAAACACGTAATAAAAATACCTCACCACCACGAAATTAAAAACACCTCACAGCCATAAAACAAGTAATAAAAACACCTCACAGCCATAAAACACGTAATAAAAACACCTCACAGCCATAAAACACGTAATAAAAACACCTCACAGCCATAAAACACGTAATAAAAATACCTCACCACCACGAAATTAAAAACACCTCACAGCCATAAAACAAGTAATAAAAACACCTCACAGCCATAAAACACGGAATAAAAACACCTCACAGCCATAAAACAAGTAATAAAAACACCTCACAGCCATAAAACACGTAATAAAAACACCTCACAGCCATAAAACACGTAATAAAAACACCTCACAGCCATAAAACACGTAATAAAAACACATCACAGCCATAAAACACGTAATAAAAACACCTCACAGCCATAAAACACGTAATAAAAACACCTCACAGCCATAAAACACGTAATAAAAATACCTCACCACCACGAAATTAAAAACACCTCACAGCCATAAAACACGTAATAAAAACACCACACAGCCATAAAACACGTAATAAAAATACCTCACCACCACGAAATTAAAAACACCTCACAGCCATAAAACAAGTAATAAAAACACCTCACAGCCATAAAACACGTAATAAAAACACCTCACAGCCATAAAACACGTAATAAAAACACCTCACAGCCATAAAACACGTAATAAAAACACCTCACAGCCATAAAACATGTAATAAAAACACCTCACCACCACAAAACTAAAAACACCTCACAGCCATAAAACACGTAATAAAAACACCTCACAGCCATAAAACACGTAATAAAAATACCCCACCACCACGAAATTAAAAACACCTCACAGCCATAAAACACGTAATAAAAACACATCACAGCCATAAAACACGTAATAAAAACACCTCACCACCACGAAATTAAAAACACCTCACAGCCATAAAACACGTAATAAAAACACCTCAACACCACGAAACTAAAAACACCTCACCACCACGAAACTAAAAACACCTCACAGCCATAAAACATGTAATAAAAACACCTCACCACCACGAAATTAAAAACACCTCACAGCCATAAAACACGTAATAAAAACACCTCACCACCACGAAACTAAAAACACCTCACAGCCATAAAACACGTAATAAAAACACCTCAGCACCACAAAATTAAAAACACCTCACAGCCATAAAACACGTAATAAAAACACCTCACAGCCATAAAACACGTAATAAAAACACCTCACCACCACAAAATTAAAAACACCTCACAGCCATAAAACACGTAATAAAAACACCTCACAGCCACGAAATTAAAAACACCTCACCACCAAGTAATTCAAAACACCTCACCACCAAGTAATTCAAAACACCTCACCACCACGTCATTCAAAACACCTCACCACCACGTAATTATACATACCTCACCACCACGTAAATCAAAACAAATCACCACCATGTGATTTAAAAACACCTCACCACCAAGTAATAAAAACACCTCACCACCACGTCATTCAAAACACCTCACCACCACGTAATTATACATACCTCACCACCACGTAAATCAAAACACATCACCACCATGTGATTTAAAAACACCTCACCACCATGTGATTTAAAAACACCTCACCACCAAGTAATAAAAACACCTCACCACCACGTAATTATACATACCTCACCACCACGTAAATCAAAACACCGCACCACCAAGTAATAAAAACACCTCACCACCACGTAATTATACATACCTCACCACCACGTAAATCAAAACACATCACCACCATGTGATTTAAAAACACCTCACCCCCACGTAACTTAAAACACCTCACCCCCACCAAATTTAAAACACCTCACCACCACATAATTCAAAATACCTCACCACCACGTGATTCAAAACCACCACAACGTTATAAAAACACTTCACAACCACGGAAACAAAAGTTTGAGGGAGTCGTTAAGTGACAACACAGACACTGCCCAGATGTGTCGATATATAGATAAATGACTGTACCCGAGTTGCCGTTTTGTCATGGTTTAAACCAATCATAATTCAAACAATTATTTTGCACAAATGTATTTGTAATATACGTGATATCACATTTTATAAACAATTGAAGTTGAAAAAAACAATTTTTCCCAAAAACAATCCCCCCCAAAAAAAAAAAAGGAAAATCTTTCAAACAAAATACCCTTAGGACGTACCGACGGGAGAGATGTGTGCATTCCAGAAGTTTGGTACGATTTCACAAAAGTTTGAGGGAGTAGTTCAGTGACAAGAGAAGACAAGACAGACACTGCACAGATATATATAATTATATATATATAGATATATGTATATTGAAAATGATAATTTTTGGTTGGGGTTGTTGAGACCATTGTGAGTGTCTCAAACGGAGCTCTTTTTGAACGTTCATCATATTTCTGATGTGGCAGAAACTAATAAAGCCAGCCAGTAAGGAGATTTAAGGAGTCATATGACATATTTATGTGACAAACGAAAATGCATGTAAATGCAACAACAATATTCATTTTAAAATTGTATATTACCCTGGGCCTGATATCAATATACTCCGCACGACGCTCAGACCACTTAACCTGTACTTTCACCGCCTACCCTCCCATTTTAATATTTACATCATGTGCCTGGATCCACATATTTTGTATTCTGCATTCAGAACACAACCTGGATTTATTTGTGAATCCTTGTTCTGGTTGTTACAGCTCTTCCAAAGTAAAAATTCTCATTTATATACATTCGAAGACATTATACTCCACACGTAATGTTTGCAATCGTTGCATATCTCACTTTTTATGTCATATTTCAAAAGTTTAATTTAGAGTGAAAATTGAATTCAGTTTTGTTATGATGTTCAAAAGCAGTCTTATTAATTCCATCACTCAATGTAAATTGTTCGTTTGCGCATAGAGATGCCTCTCTATGTACATAGGGTAACGACAATAGGTTCGGTATTTTCAAAATTTATCATAAAATGACGACCTGTAAAGTAGCCCGACCATGAAGATTTTGTGAATATGTCGTCATCCAGGAGTTGGCTTACCCCATATCAGATCGGGATCTTGTATTGGTGCGGTTTTAAATGAGGCTAAAGAAATAGACGTTTGAGTCGTGTCCTGGTAGCCAATAACCAGGTTTCTGGGGTGATACTCTGTGCAAGTATTGTCTCGAAGCTAAGGTGTTTTTTTAGGTCATCTCATCTCGATTCTCGAGATGGACTTGTAAAATGAGTTGTGATGTCCAGGTCGTGATGGACCATCCGGTCGGCCGTCCATTCGTTTACTTTTTGCTATTTTTGTTACTCCTCTCTTATCACGCAGCTGATTGTTCGGAAACTTGACACATTAATACAAGAAAGTAGCCTGCATAATCGCTCAGGCTTAATTTTTTCGGATCAGGCTTCAACTCGGACCATGGTGGCTCCCAGGGTGAGGGGGGGGGGGGGGGCGGAGAGGTTGACCCCCAAACTTCAGATCCCTGCTCGTCCATTATTTACCAGATTGCCCTGAAACCCGACACAGCCCTTCTACTCGATGGTCCACAAGATCGCGTAGTCTTAGATTTTTCAATTTCTTATTTTTCGAAATTCGGATCATGGGGGCTCCCAGGAGGGTGAGGGGTTTACCTACCCCCTGAAACTTTGTATCCCTACTCATCCCTCATTAACTAACCGATTGCTCTGAAACCCATTAGAGCCCTTCTACTCGATGGTCCACAGGATCGCCTGGTCTTAGATGTTTCGATTTTGAATCATGGGGATTCCCAGGGGATCTCCCCCCAAATCAGCAGTGGTCTGATCTACAACCTCAAGAGATGACCGTCAGCCCACTCGGGCCTATTTTTTCATGTATATTCAGCATAAGGTTATGAGCTTACCATTACATTCACATCTTCTAAGGATTCTTGCCATCCCAAATATTACCGTGTTTTACATCAATGAGTGGTTGACTGCACTAGGCTTGAAAGCCCCAGCCCGTGTTTAACAACCCAGCTATAGACTGATCCGACAGAGGGTTCAATGGACGGGCGCCCTCTATAGACGCCGTCATAGTTGGGAGGCGTCCGCTTCATTCGGCTTGCTCTCCAGCGTTCAGATTACATGCAGTTACCGGTCTCAGTTCACTTTGCCGAAAGAATATCGATACAAAATACATTTGTTTGTTAGATTCATCGGAGAAGATTCGGGGTTTTTTGCAGGCATATTCGCGGTTTGCTTCGACATTCACAGCCCTGTGCTCCGCGCATTCACTGTTTTTGTGGGCGTATTCATGGTTTCTTATATTTGATTTGATGAATCAGTTTTGTTTTTCTGAATGAATCAATTCTACCATTGAACCAATACCACACATTTGCGGATCCAACATTTGCCGCATTTTCAGGAACGTATCTCCCATGAAAGTCAGGATCTGACTGTATATCTATCGATATATAGCAAGAGAGGACATGGCATGTGAGAGGGTGAAGAAGAGGCCGTTATATGGCTATGTCGATTCTGATTGACGCTGTATTCTATGGTGATCAAGAAAGGCTCCATCTTCTAAACTGCAACTCAACATCATCTTATTAGTGTATAAGACTGCTTCAGTAGCGCTAAACTTCTGGATTTTTTTTAAAAATGATCTTTAATATCATTGTTTTATTATAATTGAGGTATTGTATATACTTAAACATTGCATGGGGCATCATGTTCTATGAATTCTCCACTTTACTTATGTGATTCAAACATGGCAGTCGGTAAAGCTCATACCCATGCCAGGCTGAAGAGTTTATGTTTTGTATCCCACTGATTGGGAGGATCCAGATTCGGATCTTCACCAAAATGAAATCAATTTGTCTTTGTCGCGCACCCAAACTGTCCACAAAGTTTCGTCCAAATCCATCCATAACATTTTGAGATATCCTGCTCACAGATAGACAAACAGACAGACAGGGGTGAAAACATAACCTCCATCTACCTTTGGTGGCTGACGGAGGCAACGATGTAAACACTGTCCAAGAAAAATGAATAAAACAATCCCTGTAGAAATCACCATATTAAAATTCATCCCGATAATGCCAGTGAGCAACACCCAAGAAAAGAGGACTTGCTTACAAGCACAGAATCACTCTGCACTGGATCTGGTCACTATACTAATCCAAACGTGAGTTCACAAGCTGGCTGCCGGGTCAAAAGGCCAAGGAACTTTAGAAAACCCAACATGAGTCAAAGAACACTGCACCACCAAAGAGAAAGAGCTCATTATCTCAGGAAGTACATGTGTAGCGCCCGGAAGATTGGTTATCTAGCAGTTCTATTTCAATTCTTGGAATGTCTCAAATTGGACATAAATCTTCAATCTTTCATCATCCCTCGGCTACATACATAAAATGCTCTTGAAGTCACCACGGGCACACCACCAGTCACAGAGCGGAACCTCCCATCACCTTTCCAGGTGAACTTGAGTGAACATTGAATTTATGACTTTGCTTTAGTTGTTTTTCCAAGTCAAACATTGCTTCCCATACCAGCCATCACTTCCACACAGTGGTTTATGATTGCCTGATACGTCAATCTGAATTTAGCGATAGTCTTACTATAATTCACCAAATGTCCGTCTGTCTGTCTGTCTGTCCGTCCGTTCCCAGGTACCGCAAAAACGGCTGAACTGATCGCAACGACATTTTGGGTGGGCATTCCTGGGACCCCCTGGAGTAAAATAGGCTATATTGTTTTTCCAATTTCAGATTTGGTCTCCAGCATTTTCAGGTTTGGACTCCCACCTAACGTTATTTGGACCGATCACAACGATTTTTTGAGTGTATTCCTGGAACCCCTGCAGTAAAATAGGCATAATGCAAATCTTCCAATTTCAGGTTTGGTCTCCAGCCTAACGTTATTTTCCCACACCTCTGGATATGCTTATTTTTCTTTCGACCATACTTGTATAGATAATAGAGCAAACGGATATGGTTATGTCGTTATTTTTATATGCGATGAAAACGTCTTCTTCTTCTTCAACTAAAATTAACACCCTCTTAATTAACCATCTTAATTATACGTTTAGACTGCTGAGACCCCTCACACCTTTGATGACCCTTTAATTCCCCCAAGACCCTTAAGACCACCAAGACCCCTGAAGACCAAAAATACCCTTAAAGACCCTGAATACCCCAAAGACGCAAAACACCCCAAAGATCCAAAATACCCGTGAAACACCCCAAAATACCCTTTTGGACTTCTGCTTCGGGTCTTGCTGGCGAGGTTTCGTTTATTCGCAGCTGTCCACGCTCTCCATCGAAATCGAAGTTAAGTAATTGTTCCCATTTGTATTTTCGTTAAAACTGTATGTATTTTATGGTGTTTGTACCTATAGTGTGTCCCGAGGAAGATTATCGGTGTAAATCTTTAATACCTGTATAGAAAATCGTGTTAATTCGTGTCGTGTCTTTTGAGGCCCTGTAGGCTACCGTGTCCGACCTTGAGGCTTTGTTTTTCTCTCAGCGGTCCGTCGTTTGTGCTCCAATAACTTTCGTTCTCTGTTTTTACCAGTCTTTTCACCCCATAGCCTACTTCCTTGTTTAAAAGCTCCGCTCAAAAAAAAACCAAAAAAAAAAAAACATTTCCTTCTCTGTTCTTATTCGTTGTTCTTATTCGTTTATTCGTTGTTCTTGTTCGTTCGTTCGTTCGTTCGTTCTTCGACCACGTGTTTCTCCCCCATTTCCCCAGATAGTTTTCACTGCTCAATTAAAAAATGTTTAAACTTTCCCCTGAAGTACTGTATTCTGTCGTATATTATAACACCTTTTTCTTCTTCTTCTTTAAAAGGTTGCTTTCGACGCTCACCAAATCTATTAATCCCCCAAAAAAAAATTCATCTCTTACAGTGCCTCTTTTCTACATTCTCTAAACTCACCTGCACTCTACCCCCCACCCAGCGTCCTTAAATGTATTTTTAACTCGAAGGTCACAAGAAACTCATTTTGCAATCATTGTTCGTTTCCCATTAATCGTACACTTTCCAAAATCCAATCTTACCCCTCCTCTTCAAATCCTCCCCATCACCCCTCCCCTCCAAAACTTCCCCATCACCCCTCCCCTCCAAAACTTCCCCATCACCCCTCCCCACCAAATCTTCCCCATCACCCATCCATTTCAAATCTTCCCCCTTGACCCTCCCCTCCCAATCCTCCCCATCACCATCCCTTTCAAATCTCCCCCCTTGCCCCTTCCCTCCTAAACTCCCCCACACCCGTCCCCTCCAAGACTCCCCCTCGCCCCTCCCCTCCTAGACTCCCCCCTCACCCCTCCCCTCCAAATCTCTCCCATCTCCCATCCCTTTCAAATCCTTCCCCTTGTCCCTTCCCTCGTAAACTCCCCCCTAACCCCTCCCCTCATAAACTCCCCCCTCGCCCCTCCCCTTCAAATCTTTCACCCTCATTTCTTCTCCATTTCTCCCCTCTCACCCCTCCTCCTCAAAGCGTCCTCCCCACGTCTTCCCCCTTCCAACTCTCACCTCCATCTCCCCCAACCTCCTGCTTCGCTCTTCCCCCCTCCTCAAATAACACCTCATTGTTCCTCACCCAATCACCATCAAACCTTTTGTCCGCCCCATCCTTCCCTTTCTCAGAGCTATTCTGAAATATCTGACACACCTTCAACAGCTCTCCCGACCTCTTCCTCCTCTTCCACATCTTACCCTACCCCTCCCCCCCCCCCTGTTCTGTATCCGATGCTCCCCCTTCCTCTTCATTAACGGTATGGACCTGAGCCTCGTCCTGGAGGTGGGGTTGCTATCTTTATCAAAAACTCTCTTCCTCACTCGCCCTGCACTGCCATCTCTCCACCTCACCCCCAGAAATACCTCTGGCTACGGCTTCCCCTTCGCTCCCACCTCTTGATCATATGGGTGCTGTACCGTCCAACAAACAGTGATGACTCCATCTACATCTCGCCATCTGATAATATGGACCAACTTCTATCTACTCATCCCAACTCTCTCTTCCTCATATGTGGTGATTTCAATTGTCACCATGCCAGTTGGCTGGGTGTGGGTACCTCTCTCACCAGCCATGGCTCCTCAGCAAAGGACTTCTGCGACTCACTGGGACTGACACAATCTGGCAATTTCCCGACCCGGATCTCAGTCAACAGGGCATATTCTCTTCTGGACTGGGTTATGACTAACTTCCCTGAAAATGTCTGCTGCTCTTCTTCTGCTCCAATCGGCTCATCTGATCATGTGCTTGTTAAAGTGGACATCTCTCTGACCATTCTCAGGGAGGCTCCTCAGCATCGACGAGTCTGGCATTTCACTCAGGCCAACTGGCACGGTCTTCAAGCAGCCATCAATCATCTGGACTGGTCTCCCATCTATCTCTACCACCTCTGACATCAACTCATCCTGGGAATTCTTCCAAAGTAAATTACTCTCTCTCATGCACAGATTTATCCCAACTCGTCTTCAGTTGTCATACCCTTCCTCCCGTCCATGGTACACGGATTCTTGTGGTGAGGCTGTTGCCCAGAAACAATTTGCCTTCGTCTCCTGGAAAGCAAATCCAACGGAAAGAAATCTCATTTCCTTTCACAAAGCCCGAAACAAGTGTGTGTCCACCCTCAGGAGAGCCAGGAAACAATATCTCTCCGTTCTCAAGACCGAACTCTCTTATCTGTCTCCCTCTTCCAAATCCTGGTGGCATCTGGTCAAATCTGTTTCTGGTGTTTGTTCCCCCTCCATCCCCTCCCTTACCTCAAAAGGCTACACAGCTGACTCCGCACGTGAAAAAGCTGAATGCCTCAAATCTGTGTTTGCCTCTAAATCTTGTGTCCCAAACCCATCCCTCTCTGTACCCACCATACCCAGTCGTACCCAGCTGCTCCTG
This sequence comes from Myxine glutinosa, assembly GCF_964187855.1. NCBI lineage: Eukaryota > Metazoa > Chordata > Myxini > Myxiniformes > Myxinidae > Myxine > Myxine glutinosa. Next base: position 44,012,284 of record NC_136268.1, read on the forward strand.
GACTCTGTGTCCTTTCCTCCTGACAAGGTGGAAAAGTTTCTGTCAACCCTCGAATCTGATTCTGCAACTGGACCTGACGGCATCAGCCCACGGGTCCTAAAATCCTGTTCTTCCGCTCTTTCACTCCCTCTCTCTGTTCTCTTCACCCTCTTTTGCTCAAGGTCAACTGCCATCTCCTTGGAAATTAGCCAACATCACTGCTTTACACAAAAAATGTGCAAAAACAGATCCTAGCATCTACAGACCAATCAGCCTTCTCACAATTATCAGCAAAGTCATGGAATCCATCATTGCTTCGGATATGAAATCTTTCCTCTTCTCCAATGGCTTGATCTCTGATCATCAATTTGGTTTCAGTCCAGGTCACTCTACTCTGGACATGCTGCTTCTGCTGTCTCAACAATGGATGGAGGTCCTCAATGCCAAACAGGAAATTAGAGCTGTCTCCCTCGACATTTCACGTGCCTTCGATACGGTCTGGCACCCCGCTCTGCTCACCAAACTCTCCTCCTTTGGCATTCATGGAAATCTCCACGCATGGCTGGCGGAATTCCTCTCTAGTCGTAGTCAACGTGCGGCCCTGAATGGGGTTCTCTCACCTCCTCTTCCTGTTCAGGCTGGAGTTCCCCAAGGCAGTGTTCTGGGCCCTGTGCTTTTTCTGGTCTTCATCAATGATCTCTCCATTGAGGAAGTTAGGAGTGGAGGAATGTGATGGCATTGTTAGGTTAGGCACTAGGCATTGAGGTTAGGCATTAGGCATTGAGGTTAGGTTAGGAGTTAGGTTAGGCATTGAGGAAGTTAGGAGTGGAGGAATGGTTCATCAGAGTAGTGATGGCAATGTACAAAAGAGCGCGCACATCTGTAAGGACGAAGGACGGGAACAGTGGTGAGTTTGAGGTGAAGGTGGGAGTGCATCAGGGGTCGGTACTAAGTCCACTACTATTTGTAGCTGTGATGGAGGTGCTGGCTCAGAACGTAAAGGAGGGTTTACCGTGGGAGTTGTTGTATGCAGATGATCTGGTGTTGATTGCGGAAAGTATGGATGGACTGAAGGAAAAGATGAACACGTGGAAGGAATGTATGGAGACAAAAGGTCTGAAGGTGAATATCGGAAAGACGAAGTTGATGGCAAGTGGTAAAGCATGTGGTGAGGTGGAAATAACTGGGAAGTGGCCCTGTGCTGTGTGTAGGAAGGCTGTCGGAGTGAACTCCATTCAGTGTACAATGTGCGCTGAGTGGGTTCATCAAAAATGTAGTGGTCTGAGAGGGTCATTAACCAGTGTGGCAGCTACATTCAAATGTAAGGTGTGCACAGAGGGAGCTGCAGATGGAGGAAATGTTGAGTTGGATCTTGGAGACGGCGTGAAGCTGGAAGGTGTGAAAAGATTTTGCTACCTCGGAGACATGCTGAATGGAGAAGGTGGATCAGACTCGGCAACGGTTGCTCAAGTGAGATGTGCATGGAAGAAGTTTCGGGAATTGAGTGGCGTGCTGATGATGAGGGGAGTGTCGTTGAAGCTGAAGGGAAAGGTGTATGCTGCATGTGTGAGAAGTGTTATGATTTATGGGAGCGAGACATGGGTAATGAACGTAGAGCAGCAACGAAGGTTGGAAAGGGTGGAAATGCGAATGGTTCGACGGATGTGCGGATTATCGTTGAGAGAGAGGAAGACAAATGATGAATTGCGAAAGATGATGGGAATAGAGCCTGTGATTGATGCTGTGAAGAGGAACAGGTTGAGATGGTTTGGTCATGTGTTGAGGAAGGATGAAAGTGACTGGTTGAGAAGAGTGATGGAAATGAATGTAGAAGGAAGTAGAGACGGGGAAGACCGAGAAAGACTTGGCTAAAGATGGTGGAAGAAGAAATGCGGGCAAGGGGGTTAACAAGGAGAGATGCAGAAAATAGGGCAAAATGGATAAGATTGTCATGGGGACCGCAAGGCTAACCCCCGCTCTAGCAGGGAAAATGGCCTTTAAAATGCATGTTGTTGTATCAATGATCTCTCCGACTCTCTTGAAAATCCTCTCTATCTCTTTGGTGATGGCTCCACTCTCTGCCGCTCCATTCCTCATCCCTCAGATCGGCAGTCTGCAGCCTCCTCACTCTCTGCAGACCTGGCAAAATCACTGACTGGGCAAACAAGTGGAACATGTCTTTCAATCCTGACAAATCTCACACTCTTACGATGTCTCTCCGTAAAGACCGACTGGACAACCCTCCCATCCACTTTCTGAATAATCCTCTCCAAGAAGTTCTGTCACTCAAGCTTTTGGGTCTCACTATCTGCCATGATCTTTCCTGGGAAAACCACATTTCAAATCTGGCCTCCAAAGCCAGTCGCCGACTGGGTATCCTCCGTCGTGCGAAGTCCTTCCTTGGCACACTTGAGCTCCTCACCACATACAAGGCTTTCATCCGCAGCTCAATGGAATACTGCTCTCCCGTCTGGGCTGGTGCTCCTGCCTCACACCTATCTCGTCTTCATGCTGTTGAAACCAAAGCGTTCAGAATCATTGGAATCTCCCGTGATGAAGCTACCTCCTAGGGCCTTTCACTTACTCACCGCAGGCAGGTTGGTGGTCTTTCTGTCTTCTACCGACTCCTCTCCGGCCTTGCTCCTCCAGTTCTCTCTGGGCTCTGTCCCCCAAATATTCCTGAAGGTCGCACAAGATCTGCTTGCAACCCTCTTATGGTTGAACTGCCAAAATCAAAACTCTCTGCTCACCTTCACTCTTTCATTCCTCTTTTCTCCCGCCTCTGGAACAAACTCCCCCACTCCCTCCAATCCCACTCCTCCCTTCAGGTCTTTAAAACAGCTGTTCACCACCATCTCATATCTTCCCCCATCCAAAACCTTGATCTTTTCTACCCCCGCTAATTTCACCCCAAATACTCTTTTTTGAAATACCAACTTCTTTCCTGGAAGTCCTTGGTGTCCTTGTGTTTATACTTCTCCCACCCCCCCCCCCCCCCACCCCCTTCCCACGCTGCCTTCCCCCAAGCCCTCTACCTCCCACACATTCCCGATGTCCCTCACAAATGTTGTGTTTATGTGCTTCCCCTTCTCTCCCCATCTTGTCTACCACTCCCCTTTTTATATACTTTGGATGTTTGTCTGTTTGATTTGTTTGTGTGATAAATGTTAGCTCTTTCACGATCACGTCAAATGATCACGGTGTGTCCTCTCCCATGAGTTTCCTCCCAAAGTACCCCGGTTTAGAATAGGTACACTGTATCCCTGCACATCGTAAGAGGTGACTAAGGGTTGGCGTCAGGAAGGGCATCCGGCCAGAAAAACATTGCCTCAAACAGGGAACCATGATTGTCACGGGGCCCGCAAGGCTAACCCCCGCTCTTGCGGGAAAATGGCCTTAAAACGATCATTCATTCATTCATTTCACGAGCCTCGATTATGTATACAAAAAAATAAAAAAAAATTAAAAAAAACCCTGAAGATCCAAATGGCCCCGAAGACCCAAAATACCCTGAAGACCCAAGATACCCTGAAGACCCAAGATACCCCGAAGACCCAAAACACCCCGAAGACCCAAAACACTCCAAATACCCAAAACTCCCCAAATACCCAAAACTCCCCAAAGACCCTAAACACCCCAAAGACCCAATACACCCCGAAGACTCAAAAGACCCGGAAGACCCAAAACACCCCGAAGACCCAAAAGACCAGGAAGACCCAAAATACCCAAACACCCTGAAGACCCAAACACCCTGAAGACCACAAAGACCCTTAAAGACCTTGAAGACCCAAAATACCATGAAGACCCAAAACACCCCAAATAACCAAAATACCCTTAAATGTCCTGAGGATCCTGAAGACCCAAATGGCACCAAAGACCCAAAAGACCCTGAAGACCCAAAATACCCTTAAAGGCCCAGAGGATCCAAAACACCCCAAAGATCCAAAAGACCCAAAGACCCAGCGGAACCAAAATACCATTAAGACCCAAAAGCCCCTGAAGACCCAAAACACCCCAAAGACCCAAAAGACCCGGAATTCCCAAAAGACCCCGAAGACCTTTAAATACCCTTTAGACCGAAAGGATCCTTAAATACCCCAAATAACCAAAATACCCCAAAGACTCTTAAAGACTCAGAGAAAACAAAAGACCCTTAATACGCAAAAGCCCTTGAAGACACCAAAGACTCAAAATACCCCAAATACTCCGAAGATCCAAAACACTCCAAAGACCCCAAATACCCTAAAAGGCCCAGAGGATCCACAATACCCCGAAGACCCAAATGGCCCTGAAGACCCAAAACACAATGAAGACCCAAAAGACACTGAAATGGTCAAAGATGCCTATCCCTCTGAAACGATGCGTGGTGAGGCGCGCAGAGCGCGCCAAGGCATGCTAGTAATAAATTACTAAAGACTTCCCTCCTTTGCATTACAGCCATGGAAACCCAGATTCTGCTCCAATCTCATTGGATTTGAAAGGGCCCTCAGCCAAAATACTGTGATGGGACTACAGGGAGGACGTGACAATTTGGTTGAGCTCGTGGTCTACCAACAGCAGGTTTGTTATAGCTGGAAACTTGTGGTCTGGCAACCTGACTGCCACTCCAGACTTTGGTTATCATAAATATAGTGTACAATTTTAGTTGGTTGTTTGTTTGGAAAAGTTGTATAGTTGATGAGCTTCAGGAATAAATTTAATTAGTTAAATAATTTAATTTATTTTTTATTATAAATTAAATAATTAATTGTTTAAGTGTTAGCATTTATTTTTTTTGTTTGTTTTTTGTATACAAGATCGAGGCTCGTGAAAGAGCGAACATTAATCACACAGAAAGACAAACAGACACATAAAACAAATAACATCAGGAGCGGTAGACAAGATGGGGAGAGAGGGGGAAGGACACAAACACAACATTTGAGAGCAGGGACCGAGAGACATGGAGACATCGAGAGAACTGTGGGAGGGAGAGGGCTTTGGGGGGGAGGCATGGGAAGGGTGGGGGTGGGAGAGGTATAAAACATATGGACACTGCCAGGACTTCCAGGAAAGAAGTTGGAATTTCAAACAAGGTGGATCTGGGGTGAATTAGTGGGGGTAGAAAAGATCAAGGTTTTGGATGGGGGAAGATAAGAGATGGTGGTGAACAGCTGTTTTAAAGATCTGGAGGGAGGAGTGTGATTGAAGTGAGTGTGGGAGTTTGTTCCAGAGGCGGGAGAAAAGAGGAATGAAAGAGTGAAGGTGAGCAGAGAGCCGAGATTTCGGCAGTTTAACCATCAGAGGGTGGCTGGCAGATCTTGTGCGACCTGTAGGAATATTTGGGGGACAGAGCACAGAGAGAGCTGTGGGAGCAAGGCCGGAGAGGAGTCGGTAGAAGACAGAAAGACCACCTACCTGCCTGCGGTGAGTGAGTGAAAGGCCCTCAGAGATAGCTTCATCGCGGGAGATTCCAATGATTCTGAAAGCTTTGGATTCAACAGCGTGAAGCCGAGCAAGGTGTGAGGCAGGAGCACCGGCCCATAGGGGAGAACAGTATTCCATTGAGCTGCGGATGAAAGCCTTATATGTGGTGAGGAGCTCAGGTGTACCTAGGAAGGACTTCGCACGACGGAGGATGCCCAGTCGGCGAATGGCTTTGGAGGCCAGCTTGGAAATGTGGTTTTCCCAAGAAAGATCATGGCAGATAGTGAGACCCAAAAGCTTGAGTGACAGAACTTCTTGGAGCGGATTGTTGAGAAAGTAGATGGGAGGGTTGTCCAGTCGATCTTTTCGGAGAGACATAGTAAGAGTGTGAGATTTGTCAGGATTGAAAGACATGTTCCACTTGTTTGACCAGTCTGTGATTTTGTCCAGGTCTTCAGAGAGTGAGGAGGCTGCAGACTGCCGATCTGAGGGAAGAGGAATGGAGTGGCAGAGAGTGGAGTCATCAGCAAAGAGATAGAGAGGATTTTCCAGAGAGTCGGAGAGATCATTGATAAAAACCAGAAAAAGCACAGGGCCCAGCACACTGCCTTGGGGAACTCCAGCCTGAACAGGAAGGGGAGATGAGAGAAATCCATTCAGGGCCACACGTTGACTACGACCAGAGAGGAAGTCCGCAAGCCATGCATGGAGATTTCCATGGATACCATAGGAGGAGAGTTTGGTGAGCAGAGCTGGGTGCCAGACCGTATCGAAGGCACGTGATATGTCAAGGGAGACAGCTCTGATTTCCTGTTTGGCATTGAGGACCTCCATCCATTGTTGAGACAGCAGAAGCAGCATGTCCAGAGTAGAGTGACCTGGTCTGAAACCAAATTGATGATCAGAGATCAAGCCATTGGAGAAGAGGAAAGATTTCATATCCGAAGCAATGATGGATTCCATGACTTTGCTGATAATTGGGAGCAGGCTGATTGGTCTGTAGTTGCAAGGATCTGTTTTTGCACCTTTTTGTGTAAAGCGGTAATGTTTGCTGATTTCCAGGATGCTGGCAGATGACCTTGAGCAAAAGATAGGGTGAAAAGAACAGAGAGAGGGTGAGATAGAGCGGCAGAGCAGGATTTTAGGACCAGTGGGCTGATGCCGTCTGGTCCAGTTGCAGAATCAGAGTCGAGGTTTGACAAAAACTCCTCCACCTTGTCAGGAAAGAAGGACACAGAGTCCAGGAGCAGTTGGGTTCGACTGGGAAGGGTGGGAACAGAGAGAGATGGGTTTGGGACTTAGGATTTTGAGGCAAACACAGAGTTGAGGCATTCGGCTTTGTCACGTGCGATGTCAACTGTGTGGCCATCTGTGGTAAGGGAGGGGATGGAAGGGGAACAAACACCAGAAACGGATTTGACCAGACGCCACCAGGATTTGGAGGAAGGAGACAGGTTTGAGAGTTCATTCTTGAGTATATATATATATAACCACCTTTAGAGGCCATTTTTCCCCGCAAAGCGGGGGTTGGCCTTTTTCGGGAACCGTGGTTGTTGTTGTTTTTCGGTCCCCTATTTGAAGCAATTTGGTCCTTGAGTGAGGAGAGATAGTGCTTCCTGGCACTCCTGAGGGTAGACACACACTTGTTCTGAGCTTGGTGGAAGGAACTGAGATTGCCTTCAGTTGGATTAGCCTTCCAAGAGGCAAAGGCAAGTTGTTTCAGGGCAACTGCCTCACCACAAGATTCAGTGTACCATGGACGGGAGGAAGGGTAAGACAACTGAAGGCGAGATGGGATAAATCTGTGCATGAGAGAGATCAGTTTGCTTTGGAAGAATTGCCAGGAAGAATTGATGTCAGAGGCAGTGGAGATGGGAGACCAATCCAGACGATTGATGGCTGCTTGAAGACCGTCCCAGTCGGCCTGAGTGAAATGCCAGACTCGTCGATGCTGAGGAGGCTCTCTGAGAATGGCCAGAGAGATGTCCACTTTGACAAGCACATGATCAGAAGAACCGATTGGAGCAGAAGAAGAGCAGCAGACATTAGCATGGAAGTTTGTCATAACCAAGTCTAGAAGAGAAGATACTCCATTGGCTGAGATCCGGGTCGGGAAATTGACAGATTGTGTCAATCCCAGTGAGTCACAGAAGTCCTTTGCTGAGGTGCCATGACTGGTGAGAGAGGAACCCACACCCAACCAGGTGGCATGATGACAGTTGAAGTCACCACATATGAGGAAGAGAGAGTTGGGATGAGTGGATAGCAGTTGGTCCATGTTGTCAGACAGTGAAATGTCGATGGAGTCATCACTGTTTGGGGGACGGTACAGAACACATATGAACAAAAGGTGGGAGCGGAGAGGAAGCCGTAGCCAGAGGTACTCCTGGGGGTGAGGAGGAGTGAGGGCAGTGCAAGGAGAGTGAGGAAGAGAGTTTTTGATAAAGATAGCCACCCCACCACCAGGCCGAGGCTCAGGTCTATCATACCGGAGGAGGGAGTAACCAGGAAGAGATATTAAGGAATCAGAGACATCTTGAAGGAGGAAAGTCTCTGTTAAGCAGATCAAGTCTTGATTGTCAGAAGCAACCTGTATGGAGAGATCAGTCAGGTTTGAGCGAAGGCCCCGGATGTTTGAGGTCCATACCGTTAATGAAGAGAGAGAGGGGGAGCATCGGGTACAGGACAGGGGAGGGGAGGAGTAGGGTAAGATGAAGGATGAGAGGGGGAGGTAGGGAGAGCAGTTGATAGTGTGTCAGAGATTGCAGAAGAGTTCCAAGAAAGGGAAGGATGAGGAGGATGAAAGGTTTGATGGTGAAGGGATGAGGCACAGTGAGGGGTTGTTTGAGGGGGGGCAGAGGAAAGTAGAAGGTTTGGGGGGGTGGAGGTATGAGATAGAAGGGAGACGAAGTGGGGAGGAGGCAGCATTGAGGAGGAGGGGGGAGGAGGGAGAATTGGAGAGGAATGGTATGGGGGGAGATTTCAATGGGAGGGGTTGGGGGGGAGTTTTGAAGGGGAGGAGTGAGGGGGGAGTTTAGGAGGGGAGGGGCAAGGAGGGAGTTTAGGAGGGAAGGGGCAAGGGGGTAGTTTAGAAGTGGAGGGGCAAGGGGGGAGTTTAGGAGTGTAGGGGCGAGGGGGGGAATTTGGAGGGGAGGGGCAAGGGGGGAGTTTAGGAGGGGAAGGGCAAGGGGGGAGTTCAGGAGTGGAGGGGCAAGGGGGGGATTTGGAGGGGAGGGGCAAGGGGGGAGTTTAGGAGGGGAAGGGCAAGGGGGGAGTTCAGGAGTGGAGGGGCAAGGGGGGAGTTTAAGAGTGGAGGGGCAAGGGGGGAGTTTAGGAGTGTAGGTGCAAGGGGGGGGGATTTGGATGGGAGGGGCAAGACGGGAGTTTAGAAAGTGGATGATTAATGAAAGACGAACTTTGAAAAAAAATTGGGTTTGTTGTGATTTTCAAGTTAGCAATCCGATTCAGAACGATGGAGGAGGGATGGAATGAATGTGAATTCAGACCATGTAGTGAGGGAGACGTATAAGATATTGAATTTCTTTTTTTTGAAGTGGAATGAGTTGGAGAGGAAATTGAGAAAAGCCTTTTAAATAGGAAGAAAAACAGCGTGTTGTAAAATACCACTGAGTAAAACACTGAAGGGGAAAGGTTAAACATATTTAAATAATATTTAAACAGAACCGTGAACAATCTTATGTGCACAAAATACCAACGGGGGGAGAGCCGAGAGAGACCACCACGAGTCACGTGAACAGGGAAAACGGTGGATGGCAAGGAGATAATGGGGGCGGGGCGAACAGCACACCTGGACAGAAAATACAGGATGAGACAACAGTACACGTGGGGAAAGGAAAATAAATGTTTTTGGGTTGTTTTTTTTTTGGGGGGGTGGGGTGGGGGGGGGGTGGGGATTTAGAACGTTAGAGTATTATGTTCGGGGTAGAAGGGAAAAAACTAAGAGCCAAGCAAAACACGCTTAAGTTAACAAACACCGACGGGGGTACAACTACAAGGCCGCACACGAGGAGCAGAACACGATTAATTAATTACGAGTTACAGGAAATTCAAACCAAAACTAACTATAATCAAACAATAACGCATGGACGATAAAATAACGAGTTGAAATTTGACAATCTATCTGGGGAAATGGGGGAGAAACACGTGGTCGAAGAACGAACGAACGAATAAGAATGAATAAACGAATGAGAACAGAGAAGGAAATGTTTTTTTTTTTGTTTTTTTTGAGTTGAGATTTACATAAGGAAGAAGGCTATGGGGTGAAAAGACTGGGAAAACAGAGAACGAAAGTTATTGGATCACAAACGACGGACCGCTGAGAGAAAAACAAAGCCTCAAGGTTGTACAGTGTACACTGTACAAGGCCTCAAGACACGACACGAATTAACACGATTTTCAATACAGGTATGAAAGATTTGCACCGAAAATCTTCGTCGGGAGACAATATATACACCATAAAATAAATACAGTTATAACGAAAATACAAATGGGAACAATTACTTAACTTCGATTTCGATGAGAAGCGTGGAGAGCTGAGAATAAACGAACCCTCGCCAGCAAGACCGGAAACGGAAGTCCAAGACCGGAAACGGAAATTTAATTGACATTAAATAATAAATTTACATTAAATAATTTACATTAAATAATAAATTAAATAATTTAATTTATTATCTTCATTTCAATTTAATAATTAGTTAAATAAGATTAATTTAATTTAGTGAATAAAACCTCAATTCATTATGACAATCTTTTCATTTAATTCTGCTTTTCCTCAAGTTAATGTCATGAGTTTTAATTGGTCAATGCATATGATCATAACTATTTTCAATGACAAAATTTGGAATTTGGTCATGGTGCCAGTGATAGCTCGCCTCCTCTTTTCGAAGGAAAATCCCAACAAATCACTAAGAAAGAATTTTCATCAAGTTTTCAATAATACTCATCTGAAGTCAAAAAACTTATATTGCGATATCAACTTCCTCAGTCTGTTCATTCTCATTCTTCCCTCCAGGGCTCCAAGTGTGCTGTTCACTTCATCATCAAGTCATACCCCATCAATATGTATGACGTCATTAACCCCTCCTCTCCTCTCACCCACCCCAAGCAAACACCACTCCTTCCTTTCCAGATTATTGTGTTTTCTCCTTTCTCCCTCCACCTAGTTTTCCCCTTATTTGTTCCATTGCTCTTTAATCACTGGTTTCCACCGCCTGTTCTTCGATCCTCTCTCTTCTGCTTGACCTTGAATCCAGAATTCTTCCCATCACACATTTTTTCTCCAAGTTTCCCTTTCTTGTGCACCTCTACCCTGTCATTTGTGTGTTGTGCCACTTTCCATTGTGTTTTAGCTGTTCTGTTCTGTTATGTGTTATAGCTCTTCCATGAGCCTCGACCTTGCATTAAAAAAGTAAAGATTTGTAAAAGCAGAAAGCCCTCAGTTGTGAGTGACAACTTTTTCTTTTTCGAAATAAATGATACTTTTCAAAGCCTTTCGGCAGGTTCTGCCATGCTGCTATTTGAAGCGGACTTGCTGCATTGCCAGAGCTGTAGTGAAGGACGTCATTTGTTGTTAGGATAATTTATACAGAAATGATAACAAGGTTTGTGTTTATACATTACATATATTAAAGTAATTTTACGTTATTTGAATGGTAAACTATTGATAGTTTTCAGGCAACTGTGTTTACATGCTTACTGGGAGAGAAAATGTCTTTTACAAGCAGTGGAATTATGGAATGACTGCATCGACCGATGGAATTACATGTTGTCTTTCCCAATTGCCTATTTTCTTTTGTGTTGTCACTGCTTTGAATGCATTGGCATGCAACAATAGCTTCAAAGTATTGCTTCTATATTCTTGCCAAACCCACCCAAAAAAACTCCTATGATTTGATTATACATGGGATCTGATGCGATGCACAAGGCTGAAACGTTTACATTTTGCATCCCACTGTAGGGTCGGATCTGGATTCGGACCTGAACCAAAATGAAAACCAAAATTAAACCAAAAATTTAAAACTAAAATAAAAATTTTCAAATTTTAGCTCTTTCACGAGCCTCGATTCAGTATACAAAAAAAAAAAAAAAAAAAAAAAATTAAATATAAATTAAGTAAATTAAATAAATAAATAAATTTAAATAAATCATGAAATAAATAAATTAAAAATTTAAAAATTAAAAATTAAAAACCAAAATTAAATCGCTTGTTCTTGTCGCCGAACCAACTCCTCCGCATAGTTTTGTCATCTGTTTTTCAAATGCTATGCGATATATTGTTTTTGGTCCTATCACTCAATGGTGAAGAATCACTTTTAAAAAATTTAAAATTCTCGTATCCGGATCCGTATTCGGATCTTCACCAACAGGCAAAATTGAATCAATTGTACCTTGTGACACACGCAACCTGTCCACCAGGTTTCGTCCGAATCCGTCCGCAACTTTTTGAGATATACTGTTCACAGTGCAGTGAAGCCATAACATACTGTACATCCACCTCTGGTGGCAGAGGTAACAACAACAGAGGAAATTCACGATACAATGCATAGCAGATTATTGAAAGGAGTATTCTAATAGTTATTAGTTGTTGTTGGCTAGTAAGGTCCACTGTGCACTTTCCTCAAATTTCTTACATAATTCAAGTGTCGGAGATTGAACTAGAACGCCACTCAGTAGGGCGCATACTCCCGCCGTGGGTCAAGTTGGAATAATACGTTTAGTTTAACATCCCCTCTCCCCAAAACAATAAATGAAAAAGAAAGTAGTCCCTAACTGTCAGAGAATTAATTTTGATATATCTCGGAATTAGAAGAGAAAAACATCATTTAAGAATAAGAATAAAAGCTTTAATGCAGTAAAACAGAAAAAAAAATTCCCCAAAAAATTCCCCAAAAAAATTCCTGGATCCGGAATAATATCCTGAGCTTCACCAAAAACTAATCATTTCTTCCTTATCCCAAGGGCAATCATCCCACCAACTTTCATCCAAATCCGTTCAGAACTTTTCCAGATATCTTGTTCACGAACATACGAACACACACACACACACACACACACACACACATATACACACACACGGACGGACCGATCGAATGCATTACTCCCTGGCGGGAGTAATAACGTGCTCATTTCCATTTCAGACACTCAAGGACACCATTGGCTAGTATCAATCCTTGCACCAACAACTAACTACCCAGGGCGCCTTTGCTGTGATGGTTGTGCAATGTGTGTGGCTTTGTATTCCGATCCATATTTCATTCCCATGGGGCCTCTCTAACAGTTGTCCGGACATTTTACTGTCATTCGCATTGTTAAGAACTCTGTAAACAAGTCATGGGAAATTTGTACAATTCTTCGGTGTATCATGTGTTACAAACACGGTAGGACGGTGACAATGTGTGTATTAAGGTCAGTGTGCATGTCGGTCGATGAGGAATGTGGCTGCACAGCTGATTGGTCAATCTTGGACATTTTTGTTGAATCCAATAATTCAGTGAATGGCTTATTTAAGTCTTAACTCCTTATGCCTTCTCACAATAAGTTGCACTATTTGGCGGCGTATTAGAGTACCAATGCTTCACCTGAGTCTTTCATGAACCAGCTGTTCAGGCAGGACGGTATGTTGAACCTTTCAGCAATAATTTGTAATTTGTTCAGGATACCAGTCATAACTTGTCAAGAGTTTGCCAAAAGACACCTTGGGATGTTTAACGTTCACCACCTTATGCTTGCAGACATGATATCCGGCTTAATGTGCCATCCGAGGAAAGGCGCATTTTATGATGCAATAGCAATTTGACAGTTTATAGTCGGGTTGCGAATTTAACCCAGACCAGATATCTCAAAGGTAAGTGCGCTACTTCTACACCATCCTGTCATATTATCTCTACTAGCATGCCTCGGCGCGCTCTGCGCGCCTCACCACACGTTGTTTCAGAGGGATAGGCATCTTTGACCATTTCGGTGTCTTTTGGGTCTTCATTGTGTTTTGGGTCTTTAAGGCCATTTGGGTCCTCAGGGTATTTTGGATCCTCTGGGCCTTTAAGGGTATTTTGAGTCTTTGGAGTGTTTTGGGTCTTCGGAGTCTTTGGAGTCTTTGGGGTCTTTGGGGTCTTTTGGGTCTTTGGTGTCTTCGGGGGATTTTGGGTATTAAGGGTCTTTTGTTTCCTCTGAGTCTTTAAGAGTCTTTGGGGTATTTTGGTTATTTGGGGTATTTAAGGGTCCTTTGGGGTCTTCAGGGTGTTTTTGTGTTTTCAGGGTGTTTTGGATCTTTGGGGTCTTTTGGATCTTTGGGGTCTTTTGGGTATTCCAGGTCTTTTGGGTATTTGTGGTTTTGGGTCTTCAGGGTGTTTTGGTTATTTGGCTTATTTCGGGTCCTTTGGGTCTAAAGGGTATTTAAGGGTCTTTGGGGTCTTCTGAGTCTTTTGAGTCTTCGGGGACTTTTGGGTCTTCGGGGTATTTTGGGTCTTCGGGGTCTTTTGGGTTTTTGGGGTGTTTTGGGTCTTCGGGGTGTTTTGGGTCTTTGGGGTGTTTTGGGTCTTTGGGGTATTTTGGGTCTTCGGGGTCTTTTGGGGCTTCGGGGCCATTCGGGTCTTCAGGGTATTTTTGAGCCTCAGGGCCTTCAAGGGTATTTTGGATCTTTGGGGTGTTTTGACTGTTTTGGGTCTTTGGGGTCTTCAGGGTCTTTAAGGTTTTTTTGGTCTTCAGGGGTCTTGGTGGTCTTAAGGGTCTTGGGGGATTTAAAGGGTCGTCAAAGGTCTGAGGGGTCTCAGCATTCTAAACGTAATTAAGAGGATTAATTAAGAGGGTGTTCATTTTATTTGAAGAAGAAGAAGACGTTTTCATCGCATATAAACATAACGACATAACCATATACGTTTGCTCTATTATCTATACCAGTAAGGTCGAAAGAAAAAGAAACATATCCAGAGGTGTGGGAAAATAACGTTAGGCTGAAGACCAAACCTGAAATTGGAAGATTTGCTTTATGCCTATTTTACTCCAGGGGGTCCAGGAATACCCACCAAAAATGTCGTTGTGACAGGAATACCCAAAACGGTTGTGCCGTTTTTGCGGTACCTGGGAACAGATGGACGGACAGACAGACAGACAGACAGACGGACGGACATTTGGTGAATTATAGTAAGATGTTCATTGATTAGAATCAAAGTTGGCAGTCGTTGGAAATTAGAAACAAAAAATGGAATGGCATAGCAAAATGGCATTCCCTCTTTCACGAGCCTCGATTCAGTATACAAAAAACAAATAGAGGATGGTGGCACGTTTGTATGGGGGAGGGGAGGTGTAGCGGGAGGGGAGGGGTAGCGGGAGGGGAGGTGAAGGGGGAGGGAATGGGAGGGGTAGGTGAGGGAGGGGAGGAAGGGAAGGTGGAGGGGGAGGGGGAAGGTGAAGGTGAAGGTGAAGGGGGAGGGAAGGAGGAATGAAAGGGGGAGGGAAGGAGGAATGAAAGGGGGAGGGGAGGGGGAGGGGGAGGGGAGAGGAATGAAAGGGGGACTGAAAGGAAGGGGGTGGGGAGAGGGAGGGGAGGTGGATAGGGAGGCGAGGGGAGGTGAAGGGGGAAAGTGAGGGGAGGTGAAGGGGGAGGGGATGGGTAGGGGAGGGGGAGGTGAAGGTGGAAGGGAGGGGGAGGTGAGGTGAAGGGGTAGGGGAGAGGTAGCTGAGGGGGGTGGGGTGAAGGGGAGAGGGAGGGGAAGGAGAGGAGAAGGGGTCAGGGAAAGTGGAGGGGTAGTGGAGGTGGAGGCAAGGGGTGGTGAAGAGGAGAGGGTAGGGGAGGTGGAGGGGAAAGCGGAAGTGGAGCAGAGGGGTGGAAGAGGGGCAGATGATTAAAGATAAAAAGTTTGGGAGGGGATAAAGTGAATCAAAAAAGAGGGATTAAATGTTCTTCCATTTAACGAAGAAGAAAACTGTAGCTGACCAGGTTCCTTTATTGATAAAGCAAACCCAACTTGATTGAGTGATAAAGCTTTAATTTCACTGGTGTTTTTCCGAGTTGCTTTCGCTCTCCCAAAACATGAGTTTTCCGAGTTGCTTTCACTATGCTTAATTCCCACATACTTTAAATATTAAAGTCATTTCAAAGAAACAGTCGATTTCCTCCAAATATTGCCATTCTTTAGTATTAATTTGTAAGGCTAATGATTTTTCATAAGAGGAGACAAATGAAACGTTTTTGGAGAGTAAAATAACACTGACTCTTCATTTTGAGAAGCATATAAAATTGTTTTTAAAAAATTATGTAAAATGATTTTTGATTTTGTCAAATTGACATGTAAATGATTTTCTTATACTTGCAATTTGGACAACATATTAACGTATCACGTAATAAATCTTGCAATCTCTCTTTAATTAGCAATTGGAGTGTTACTATATTGGTTCCATTTTCCACACTCATAATATTCATCGGATGGAACAGGAGCTGTAGCATTTAAAGCTTTCTCTTTGTCTATTTTTGAGTTGAAGTACATGCTCCATGATTTGCGAATCCAGCATGAGGATCACGAGTCCTACGTCAGTGATACACACACAAACAGTACATGCACACATACAATACATGCACACACATACAGCACATATAAACACACATATAGTACATAGATACAGAACATACATACACACATACCTATATACAGTCACGTGAAAAAGTAAGTACACCCCATGTAAAGTTTTGACTTTTTCAACATATTTCAACATACAGCAATTTGATCTTCCTTTCAACAATATTGATAGATAAAGGTGATATAATATAACAAATATCATGAAACATTTACATTTTGTAGACCATTGTATAATTTAAATAAACATAAATGCAAATTTCGCATGTGGAAAAAGTAAGTACACCCCTACATTTATCACTACTTCAAATACATAAAATTAGAATCGGGTGCACCAGGTCAGGTGCAAATGATTAGAACATCGTCAGAAAGGATCTTGGAGGGATCTGTCTTATTTAAACCTCAGACATTTCGTTTGGTTTGCTCTTTGTTGTTGAAGTGTGAGGCGTCACCATGTCGAGATCAAAAGAGCTCTCAGAGGCCTTCAGAAAGAAGGTTATAGATGCCTACGAGTCTGGGAAGGGATTTAAAAAGACCTCCAAACAATTTGAAATCAATCATTCGACTGTCCGGAAGATCATCTACAAGTGGAGAAGATTCCAAACATCTGCCAACTTGTTCAGGCCAGGCCGCCCCAGCAAGTTCAGCCCGAGAGCAGACCGCAAGATGCTGAAAGAAGTCTCTAAGAAACCCAGAATGTCATCACGGGACCTACGGGTAGCTTTTGCCACTGTTGATGTCAAAGTGCACGAGTCTACCATTAGAAAGAGGCTGCACAAATTTGAGCTACATGGGAGGTGTGCCAGGAGGAAACCTTTGCTGTCAAGAAAGAACATCAGGGCAAGACTAAAGTTTGCCAATGAACACCTAGACAAAGACCAGCACTTCTGGAACAATGTGCTCTGGACAGATGAGTCAAAGGTCGAGCTATTTGGCCACAGTACCAGAGGACATGTTTGGCGAAAACCAAAGACAGCATTTGACCACAAGAACCTGATACCAACTGTAAAGCATGGTGGTGGAAATATTATGGTTTGGGGCAGCTTTGCTGCATCAGGGCCTGGGCAGCTCACCATCATATAATCCACTATGAATTCTTCATTGTACCAGAGGGTGCTTGAGGATAATGTGAGGCTATCTGTCGGAAAGTTAAAGCTCAACCGAAGGTGGACCTTCCAACATGACAATGACCCTAAACATACCAGTAAATCCACCAAGGAATGGCTGAAAAGAAAGAAATGGATGGTTCTGGAATGGCCAAGTCAAAGCCCGGATCTAAATCCCATCGAGATGGTGTGGGGGGATTTGAAACGAGCTGTGCATGCAAAAAACCCCTCAAACATCGCACAGCTGAAAGAATTCTGCATGGAAGAGTGGGCAAAAATTTCTCCCAGTCGATGTCAGAGACTGGTAGACAGTTATAAGAAACGCCTTCTTGAGGTTGTTTCTGCCAAAGGGGGAATACCACCTATTAGAGCCAAGGGTGTACTTACTATTTTCCACATGCAAAATTTGCATTGATGTTTATTTAAATTATACAATGGATTACAAAATGTAAATGTTTCATGATATTTGTTGTATTATATCACCTTTATCTTTCAATATTGTTGAAATGAAGATCAAATAGCTGTATGTTGAAATATGTTGAAAAAGTCAAAACTGAACATGGGGTGTACTTACTTTTTCACGTGACTGTATGCGCCATTGGGCGCCGAGGGGAGCGTGCGTGAGTCCGCCATTGTGCGCCCGGAACCCCCAGAACCAGCTGTCTGCATTGATGCACCACATTATGGACCACATGTCTGTGGCTGAGCACCACTGATGGACCCCATGGGTTGGGGCATGGCCCCTCTGCTGGAACCGGCCATGAAGGCCCGAAATCTTGCTGGCGGACCTTGATCACAGGGCACCAATGCCCCACAGGTGAACCACACTAGTCGGCCCCCTGTGGGCCATAAATAAAACAAAAATGGACACGTTTGGGCAAGTTTTATTGCAAATAGGCCGCCAGCAAAGAAAATGACAACATCTGGAAGAGAGCAATAGCCTGCAGAGGGAGCCGAAGAGCAAGAGACCACCTGCAGGGTTAGGGGTTGTCGATTTATTTTTATTGATGAACAGTGATGACTGCACATCGGATTTTTATGTGAAAAAATAAAAAATATTTTTTCACATAAAACGGCTTTTTTGCGCGCAAAAAAATTATTTTGCTATTTTCGGAGAAAAAAACAATTTCGCCCTTTTTCGGGAAAAATAAAATAAAATGCCCTTTTTGGTCGAAAATGTCTGGCAACGCTAAAAAAAATTAGGGAATTTTTCGAATTTTTTAACTGCGATCGAAATTTTTAACTACGATCGATCTCAAAAACAAAATGTTGCGTCCACTTGCGTGCGTTGCGTCCCCAGCATGTACAGCAGTGAGGCAGTGTACTACAGTGAGAGAGTGTACACAAAGTGTGAACAAGTCTCCTATCAAGATGAGTTCTGCTCTTCGTGACAAGTGGCTGAAGGAATTCAACGCTGGCGGTGATGGGGCCACCTTCAAGTACGTGTCGAGTGACACGGCTTTCTGTTGAGCTTGTGAAAAGACTTTCCGGGTGAAACAGAAGTCTGAGCTAGCCCAACATGTCCGAGGAGACTGCCACAAGAGCAACTTGGCCTTGAAGAAGAAGAGGACGGTCACGCAAGCTACCATGGAGGACTTTGGTGGCGGAAAGAGGCACAAGTGCGACGTCGTGGCTCAGGAGCTGTGCCAGGCCATGCTGGCCACTGGCATCCCATGGTCGAAATTGGAAAACCCTGCCCTCCGGTCGTTCCTGGAGAAGCACATCACTCTCCAGATCCCCGATGAAAGCTGGATTCGAAAGCACTACCTTGACAAGTGCTACGACGAGGCCTTGGCGGGGATCCGTGCCGACCTCGGACAGCAGCCCATCTGGCTGTCCGTCGACGAGACGACCGATTCAGCAGGTCGATATGTGGCCAACATCATCGTGGGACGCTTGTCCAAGGAGGGGTACTTTCGTCCCCACCTCGTCCAGTGCATGTTTCTGGAGAAGACCAACTCCGGGGAGATCGTGCGCGCAGTCAATGACACGCTGCGCTATCTTTGGCCTGATTTCAAGCCGGAGTGCCTCAAGGTCCTCGTCAGCAACGCCGCGGCCTATATGATCAAGGCCGGCCATGCCCTGAAGGAACTCTTCCCGGACTTGCTGCATGTGACTTGCATTGCCCACGTGCTCCACCGTGTCTGCGAGACAGTCCGGGAAATGTTCAAGGACGTCAACGACCTGATTGCCACGACGAAGAAGGTGTTCGTCAAAGCCCCGTCGCGTGTTGTCCTTTGGAAGGAGCAGCAGCCCAATCTTTCTCTCCCCCCGGAGCCCATTCTGACTCGGTGGGGGACGTGGATCGACGCCATGGTGTTTTACGCCGAGCACTTCGAGGCCGTCAAGGACATTGTGGACCAGCTGAACGATGACGACGCGATGGCAATCCGGAGTGCCAAGGACCTGTTCGGAAAGGCGGACATCAAGCTCAGTTTGGTCTTTTTAAATGCCCACGTGTCGTTCATCCCGAAGATCCTTAAGCAGCTGGAGGAGGCCGGCATGGAGCTGGCCAAGGCTTTCCAGCTCCTTGATCAGGCCAAGGAGGAGCTCGAAAAGATCCGAGGCTGCCGTAAGGAGATCCTGCTTACCAAGTTCAAGGCGGTGCTGCAGCGCAATCCCGACATTGGTGTGCTGAGGACAGTGGCTTTGATCCTGGATGGAGATCAGCACGGATCTGAGGTTGGTGTGCCGGCTGGAGTCAAGCTTGCCGACATCCCCCTCTTGAGGTACTGCCCCATCGTCAGCGTCGACGTGGAAAGGTCCTTCTCCGTCTACAGAAACGTCCTCACCGACCGCCGACACCGCCTCACCAAGGAGAACATTACCAAGATAATGATTTCAAACACCTACTTTAACCGTTCCTAAAAGGGTCTTGTCAATTTCTTCTAGTCCTCTACTTATCAAACAATGTGGTTGCAATAAAGGTACCTGAACGTCATTTTTTACCTGTTTACTAGCCCAGAGTGCTTAATGTTGTGCAGGAAAAAGCTTACCATTTTTTGTTCTTTTTTTGACTGATTTCTGAAAAACTTGGTAATAATAAAAAAAAATGGATAAAACGGGGGAAAAAAATATTTCGGGATTTTTTCACATAAAAAAAAAAAGAATCCACTTTTCAAAACATAAAATGCCTATTTTCTTAACATAAAAATCCGTAGTCTAGTGATGACTGTGCACCGATTGGTGCTTGAGGGTGTGTTGGTGCGTTTTGGGTGCTTTCATGGTGCGTCGATGCAGAGCAGACTGTCTCCCCCCCCCCCCCCCCCCCAGAAAGAACAATCACAGGTCCTGGGTTGCGTTTTGTAAATAAAAGTAGCATCAATTGTAAATAATGCTCCCCACCGTCAATGTATAGTTTGAAGACCATTCCGCAATTCGGTTAGCTGTGGGCGTGAGTCTGTTAGGTAGGGTGCAATGGAGCAGCGGGACATATTTATTTATGTTTTAAAACTGTCGCACTCAGGGTCAGGTTAAAAGTAGAGGGAACTACACCTACGTGTCACACTAAATTAAAGTTATAGGCCCAGGACGTGCCTAAGAGGAGGAGGGTGCAGTGTTGCAGATATGAGGATTGTATTTTTTTGATTGTATTGTATTGTATTGTAAATTGTTATGAATTATTGCTTTATTCTGAGCCCTCCTTGCTCCAGTCTGTTGTATAAAGGTCAAAGGGCGTTCCGGTAGTTAATTCCATAAAGCATACATTGAAGGACACTATAATACCCTTGTTCAGTAGCTTATATCCTTATTCTGTGTATCAGGTTAAGGCTTTGTCTTCCATTAAAATGACACTCCATTGCACCAAGTGAAATAAGATAGAGTCCTTTCATTCCCCATTCCCACTCCCAAAGCTCCCATTGCCAAGCCTCAATTTCCAGCTACATCCCCTCCAAGTCTCCATTGCCAACTGCACTGGGCAGTTTGCCAGTTTGTTACAGCTGCGGGTTGTTTTCGCCCCAAAGCCGCCATTGAACATGTGCTCGGGTCGGGGAAGAAAGGCGTGCCGGCCCGTCGTCATCAAGGGCAGAGCCAGAGGGTCGCGCGACCAACCATGGCCGAGGTGAGCACACCGAGGGGCGCGTCCTGAAGGCCGGCGGCTTAATCGCTGGAGGCGTTATAAAAGCGCGGGCGCAAGAGTGATGAGGAGCTGCGTAGAGAGGTCCATGACAAGAGAGGTCCATGACAAAGAGAGGTCCATGACAAGAGTGGCGGTTGCATCCACAGCAGCTTGAGCCACCGAAACTGCATCCACAGCAGCTTGAGCCACCGAAACTGCAGCCACAGCAGCTTGGAACCAGGCGGACGTTTTGAGCAGGACCGAAAAGGGACGGCGGCTGCCAAACGCGCCGATCGGGCTGTGGTATCCGTGGACCAGCCTCCCCCCCTCCAGCCATCCACCTCCTGCCATTCCTATCATCATCCCCCGTGTAAGTGTGTTCGTAGTCTGTCTTTTGTCTTGTCTCTGGGAATAAGTTAAGCCTGTTTAGGTAAGCTAGTAATTTTCACTGTGTCTCTAAAATCTTCTGTATATTATTTTCTTATCTTTCCTTCTCCTTGGTTATTTTGAGCCTGTAAATAGTAAATAAATTTGTAGTATTTGCCAACCTTTTCGTCTCCTCCTTCTTCTTCACATCCATGTCGCTTTTGTCTTTTCCCTATTGAATATCTGTGGCGCGATACGGCCAACGTTCGGGGATTGGGTGAATCGGGGAAACTGTTAGGTCGCAGTGCCATCCGCTCGGCAAACCAACATCCTTAACCGCAGACTGTAACAATATATATATATATATATATATATATATATATATATATATATATATATATATATATATATATATATATATATATATGTATATATATGTATGTATATATATATATATATATATATATATATATATATATATATATATATATATATATATATGTATGTATGTATATATATATATATATATAAGTTCAAAACACACCTGGTCACAAGTGTGCCGCACTGACCGGGTCCTCAGTCGAGGTCCTCAGCATCATCCCGTTTCGGCCCTTCAACCTCGATACGGTCAGCTAAGGTGGGCCAGCAGGGGCACATACACATCCACATGCAGCAACCTGGATGCGTACATACCCCCACCCCCAGCCAGTGCGAACAACAACAACAACAACAACACCTCCACATCCAGAATCCACAGCACCAAACAAACATGGTGGAACACTCAAACACCCACCTTTATACCATTCACCACTCACCAACAAAACACACCAGATCATTCATACACACACATACACACACATATATATATATATATATATATATATATATATATATATATATATTGTTGCGGTTTTGAGTTTCTGCAATAAAGGTTAATTTCCCCCTCATAGTTTAGTCACACTACAACACGTAGCCTCACGATAGTTCAGTTATGTCTTAGTAAATGTAAGCATAGTCCTTTTCCTGTGTTATTTTTGCGTTGAGTAGAATAATAATAATAATAATAATAATGAGAGTTAGGTCCTTCCATTGCTTATGCCGCCTGTATTCTGTGGTTTTTGGCACAAATTAACACGAGGCAGGCCTGACAAGTCGAGGCAAGACCGAAGGAAGGCGGAGGAGAAGCCGACGGTAAGCGTGAGCCGCCAATCAGGACTCGAAGGGGGTGGCTTTGCACTGCGTCAAAAGGCGTGGTTAGAACATTCGATGGGGGCTAAGGGCATGGCAATAAAGCCCTTTGCACAAAGCCCCCACCCCAGTTATGGGAGAGGCGCTTGACAAGTGAACAAGTTCTGAGGAGAGGTGCGCTGAAAGAAGCCAAACGAGTTTTGAGGGAAGAGGCGCTTGAACAAGTTAATTGCTCGATTGAGCATGAGGCGGATCCTCTCTATTGAGTTACGCGAGTGAATGTGCCGCTGATTAATAGCGCTGTGAGGAACAACCGAGCCGTGCGAGAGACGCGTATATTTTCCCGCCTGCCTGCTCTGCCTTTGTTCGAGAGACGCGCTGCAAGGATCCCTCCCGTCGCCTACTTGCCTTCATCGAGGGACGTGCTGTGACCGGGGAGGGCCACGCTGGGCGAAGCTGTTCCTGGACGACCAAGCCGGCGCGTTCAGCGCGTGAACACCATCCTTCCTTCATTTCCCCCTGTGAGTGTGAACGGGCCCGTGTCTGGCAATAAGCTAAGACTGTTTAAGTGCCTGCCCTGTGTCTCTCTCTTTTCTACCGAACCATTGTACATAATAGTGTAAATAATAATTAAACGTGTTCTTCCTTTGATTCTACCGCTTTTGTGTTTTCCATCATTGACTTAGCGTGGTACAAATTATCGCTCTAATCGGGTTCCAATAGAAGATAACTGCACGGACCACGTGGTACGCCATCCGCTCGCACGTACTCAAATTACGCGTGGTTCGTGTGAGGCTTGATCCCCACTTCCGCGGCGGCGTAGGCACTTAGGTACGTGCAAGAATTGTCCCGGAACCCTACCCTGCGTCTGCCCAGGAGGGGCGACTCAAGTCTCACGGTTGCGACGACCCAAAGAGGACAAGGGGCTTAATCTCCCCTTGGTAAGGGCAGGATGGTCGCGCGAAAACCGTAACAATATATTTACATGAGGGTAAATCAAAAAGTAAAGGCAATTTATTGGGTGATAGTTTTACCCACATATTGCCTTTACTTTTTGGTTTACCCCCGTATATATATATATATATATATATATATATATATATATATATATATATATATATATATATATATATTGTTACAGGTCGCGGTTAGATGTTGTAGACCGAGCGGTTGGTGACCGCGACCTAACAAACTTACCCGATTCCACCCGAACTTTAGCCGTATCGCACCACAGCTGCTCAATCAGGGAAAAGACAAAGGCGACGAATGCAAAGAGGAAAAAGGAATAAAACGAAAAGACGTACAGACGAGTAATGGGGTTTATTATTTACACACACAAGCAAAGAGGAGCAATCAAGTTTATTTACAACACATAAGACGCAGGTGACACAGTGCAAATACTAGCTTATCTACAGGCTTAACTTATCCCAGGACAGAACAAACAAAAGACACTGACTCACGCGGGGAATTGCAGGAATCGCAGAATGTGGATGGCTGGAGGGAGAGGGAGGTCCAAGGGGGGTCCCGCAGCACAACTGGCGCGTTTAGCAGCCGCCGTTCAGGCCAGGCCCCACGCTGCTGTTTTGGCTGCTGTTTTGGCTGCCGTGTACGTCGCGTGCTTTGCCAGGCCTTGTCCCACTCGGCTGGTCCAAACCCTCAACTCTTTCTTCTTTCTCTCACTCCTCACCACCGCAACCACTGACCCTCCTCTGGCAACCGACTCAGACCAACTCACTGTGACCAACTCCCTGTCACCAACTCCAGGGCTTTCTGTCTTCTCCTCTCCTCTGTAAAAACGCATCTCCTTTTTGACACGCCCTGCCTTGGGTTATATAGGCCCCCGCCCCTCAACCTTTTCCAACCTCCCCGATCGCTCTTCCTCCGCCCTCTCTAGCCAAACCCCTGGCTCATGGTTGGTCGAGTGGGGCTGGCTCACTCCTCCCCTCTATGACGAGGTGGAGACACGCCTTTCTTCCCCGACTCGAGCCTCGTGGTCAATGGCGGTTATTGGAGGGGAGGTAATATGAGCAATCGAGGCTCGGCAATGACGAGAGGGGATGTAATATGAAACGGAGATTTTGGGGATGGGAAGGAAAGGGAGATTTTGGGGATGGGAAGGAAGGGGGATCTATTCTCTTTCACTGGTGCAATGGAGTATTTCAATTAATGGAAGACACAGCCTTACACTAATACACATAATAAGGATATAACTGTCAAAAAAAAGATATATCGTGTCCTGCATGTATGTTTTATGGACTAACTACGGGAACGCCCTTTTGACCTTTATACAACCACAAACGGAGGGAGGAGGGGTTATATTTTACAACAACCTTTTACAACAACATTTTACAACAATAAAATAAAAAAACATTCTCATATCCACAACACTGCACCCTCCTCCCCTTAGGCACGTCCCGGGCCTATAACTTTTACCTTAGTGTGGCACGTAGGTGTAGTTCCCTCTACTTTTAACCTGACCCTGAGTGCGACAGTTTTAAAACATAAATAAATGTGTCCCGCTGCTCCATTGCACCCTGCCTAACAGACTTACGCCCACAGTTAACCGAATTGCGGAATGGTCTTCAAACTATACACTGACGGTGGGAAGCATTATTTACAATGACGCTATTTTTATTTACAAAACTAACCCAGGACCTGTGATTGTTCTTTCTGGGGGGGAGACAGTCTGCTCTGCATCGACGCACCATTAAAGCACCCAAAAACGCACCAATACACACCCAAGCACCAATCGGTGCAGTCACCATAGTTCATCAGTGTTCAATGAATAAAAATAAATTCAACAACCCCTAACCCTGCAGGTGTCTCTTGCTCTTCGGCTCCCTCTGCTGGTTATTATTATTTCTTCCAGTTGTTGTCATTCTTTTGCTTTGCTTACTGGCGGCCTATTTGCAATAAAGTGTGCCCAATGTGTCCTTTTTATTTTCTTTATTTATGGCCCACAGGGCCGACTATGTGTGGTTCACCTGTGGGGCATCGGTGCCCTGTGGCCAAGGTCCGCCAGCAAGATTTCAGGCCCTCATGGCCGGTTCCAGCAGAGGGGCCATGCCCCAACCCATGGGGTCCATAGGTGGTGCTCGGCCACAGACATGTGGTCCATAATGTGGTGCATCGATGCAGACAGCTGGTTCTGGGAATTTCGGGCGCACAATGGCCGACCCACGCACGCTCCCCTCGGCACCCAATGGCACACAGGTCATGTGGGAGACAAAAGGGGAAAGACAATTGAGCGAGGGGTAAGGTCACAAGGGTACACATCAATAAGGCAATGCAAGGCGAAATGCGTATGGAGGGCGAAGTGAGAAAGCTCGTCCCTACCGTACGTCACCCCCCTGTCACCTACCCTACCCTTACCCCATATGTACAAAAATCTACACATTTACAAATTCGTCACTACTGTCACGTCTTCCCCATATTTCCCCTATACCAAATTCGTCTCCACAATCCCTCTACTTCAAAATTTGCCATCACCAAATTCATCATCAATCCTTATAAGGAGGCAGAGATGGAACATCAAAGCACAATGTCACACCCACGTCATGATGCGTCTCACAATCCAAAACATTTGCATCAAAAATAATTAAACATGGCATGGTGCGGAGTACCTGTCACCTCAGGTGAGTGGATGCAGATGGTGAGAGGAGATCCTTCATCCTAACTATCCTCTAAATGATTTTAACACACTTTACACTACCCGGGGTCTTTCCCTGCCAATCCATTGGCCAACTTACACTATGAGTTCTAATAACCAATTCCCATTGACCAAACTGTGGTGCTTTTCAATTTGGGGTCTCACTCCCCCGATTCATCTCCCGGTGCCCTCGCACAATTTCTGGGCCGCGACGTGTAACTCTCCCAGCAGGTCTACCCACCTGCACACCCCCACCACTGCAGTTGCCTCCGAGCTTACCTGCTCCCTGCCCTAACCTAACTACCTGGGGAAGGCCCTCTGGCGCTTTCCCCACTCGGTGCCCTCTCTGGCACTGGGCTACCCGGGTCCGTCCTCCGGATCCTCGGGCCCCACTGACACTAACGGCTCCCAGAGCCCACCTGCGGCCTCACCTGGCCGACATCCTCACAGTGGTGGAGTGCCCAAACCAACTACACACACTAACAGGCTACACGCCCAGCCATTTCCACAACACTAATGCACCCATCCAAATACCATTCTGTCACCCGCACCACAGATGCCAATATCCAACCACAATTTACCTGTACCCTCTACCTAACACTTACACTACCCGCCCCGGGTATCCGTGATGGGGGTCCACTCTTCCCCCATTCACACCTTCGCACCATCCACTCCACTCCACAATTTCCACCATTCTCACTCCACGACCATCCATTCCAATCCTCCAGACCATTTATTCCATACACCTGTCTTTCATTCACCTGTCGTTGCACACCTGTGCAATCCTACCTGGTGCCACCTGCACCCTCCTCCTCTTCCTGGACCATTTGGTCAACACAACACGCAATCACCACTACTCCCTCATACACTGCTCCACACACCTGTTCAGTTGCACACCTGTGCAATCACACCTGTTCAATTCTCAAACACACGGCATCATCTCAGCTAACTACTCCCCTCTGAAACTTGCGCTTCCCAGTCGTCCCTTTAAACTATTGCGCTCCCACGTCATTATAATCCACACTAATCTACCTGCGTCCCCACTACAGGTATCAGTCACTAACTAACCTTAACGTCACCTACTGTCATCTTCGCTAGATCCCTACAATATGACCTAACCCACCCGGGCTAGTTTTCACTGCCATACACCCCATAAGCTATTGCTCCTTTGCCCCCACCTCGTGAGGGATGACAGAGTTGCCATCCCACCACATCGGGGCATCTCTCACTACCATCCCCCCAGTCCTCTGACGCTACGAGCCCCCGTTGCAAGAGGTACTGGGTCCTGCCTCGGCATCTAGAGCCTCGGCGATCCATGAGGGCGCCTGCTCGCCGGCATAAGGTCTTATCCGGTCGGCATGGACGATCCGAGGGGGGGTCCGTGGCCCCATTTTGATCTTAATGACCACGTCACAGATTTGCGACAGGACGACTCCTGGGCCTTGCCAGGGGGAGGTGAGTTTTGGGCACCTTCCCTTCCGCCTCCGGGGATTAAAGAACCAAATCTTCATCCCCGGAGCGTATTGACTCCCCTGGCTCCGGTCGTCGTACCTGCGCTTCATCTTGGCCCCCGCCAGATGGAGCTGGCGGCGGGCGAAGGCATGGACCCGCTCCATGCCTTCCTCCAGGTGACGTGCGTAACCCTCCCTCGGCGGTGTATCCGTGGTGTCTGGCACGGGACCGCATAGCAAGTCGGCGGGAGCCCGTAACTCCCGCCCATACATAAGCAACGCTGGACTGCATGCGGTGGCCCCGTGCTGGCTAGTTCGGTAGGCCATCAACAGGTACGGGAGATGTTCGTCCCAGTCATCCTGACGGGTGGTGGTGAACAATGCCAGTTGTTGTATCAATGTTCTGTTGAACCGTTCCACCATCCCGTCAGATTGTGGCCGCAAGGGCGTGGTTCTTGTTTTCCGAATTGACAGGAGTCTGCACACATCTTTTAGTAATTGGCTCTCAAAATTTCGTCCCTGATCGGTGTGCAGCTCCTGTGGAATCCCGTGCCGACATACAAATCCTTCCACGAAGGCCTGTGCTACCACCCCTGCTTCTTGGTTGGGGAGGGCATAGGCCTCCGGCCACTTGGTGAAATAGTCCATTACAACGAGGATATACTTATTACCTTGGCGGGTGCGGGGCAGCGGTCCTAGAATATCCATAGCCACCCGCTCAAGGGGGGCCCCCACCTGATGTAATTGAAGGGGGGCCCTCATCCTCCGTGCTGGTCCCTTTTAGGCAGAACAGGCGTCGCATCTCCGACACCAGTCCTGTATGTCGCGCCCCATATTCACCCAATAGAACCTCCGGCGGACCCGAGATATTGTCTTTGTCCTGCCCAAATGGCCGCCGGAGCGGGTACCATGCACCTGTTGCAATATGACGTTCTTGAATTTGTCAGGGACTATCACCAACCAGGAAGTTCTATCAGAGGGAACCTCCACCCACTTGCGATACAAGATGTTGCCTTTCAATTCCAGGGTCTGCCACTGAGCCCAATACGCCTTTGTTTGCGCCCCGAGGGGGGTGACCTCTTCCCCCTTTGGTCTTTGCCCCAATTTGACCCAATTGAACACTGGCCCCAGGACAGGATCCTCCTGCTGGGCCGTGCTCCATGCCAAATCTCCAAATTCCTCGTCCGCGGTTAGTGGCAAAATTGGCCCTCTCACCCGGGTTGCCCGGACGACGAGAATCGGGGCAGAATCGCCCAATTGCTCCCTCTCCTCGTGTCTCGCACAAAATTTACAGTTTTCCCCCAGACAAGGACGCCGAGAGAGTGCGTCCGCATTACCATGGGCCTTCCCGGCCCTATGGGCCACATCAAAATCGTACTGCTGCAACTTTTCCAACCACCTTGCAATTTGGCCCTCCGGTTCCTTGAACCGAAGGAGCCATTGCAAGGAGGAATGGTCAGTTCTAACCAAAAATTTCCGCCCGTACAGGTACGGGTGGAAATGGTTCATGGCAGCCAGCATGGCCAATAACTCTTTGCGAGTGACGCAATAATTTCGCTCGGGCCTACTTAAGGCCCGACTATAGTAACCAATCACTCTCTCCACGCCCTCCTGTGTCTGAGACAAAACTGCGCCCAATCCTTCCTGGCTCGCATCCGTGTCCAGGGTAAATGCCCCGTCACTAGTGGGGTAAGCTAGAAGGGGTGCGGATGTTAGACACCCCTTCAATTTTTGGAAGGCCTCGTGGCACTCCCGTGTCCAATTAAATCGCGTCCCCTTCTCCGTAAGCCGGTGGAGGGGACGGGCCAACTCCGCAAATTTCGCCACAAAGCGCCGGTAGTAGGAGCAGAGTCCCAAAAATCCCCGCACCTCCTTGATGGTACGTGGTGCGGGCCACTCCTCTACCGCTTTAATTTTGTCTGGGTCCGTTTTTACCCCCTCGCGGCCGATCACGTGACCTAGATAGGCCACCTCTCTTGCAAACAAAGTGCACTTACTCGGGTTCAGCTTCAACCCTGCCTGTCTGAGGCACCCGAACACCTGGTCCAAATTAGCTACTGCCTGGGGGAACGTTTTGGCATGTACTAGGACGTCATCCAGGTACACCAGGCATGATTGCCATGGCATGCCGCCCAGTACATGCTCCATCAATCTTTCAAAGGTGGCGGGGGCGTTACACAAACCAAACGGCATCACAGTAAACTGATACAGTCCCTTACCTGTGGAAAATGCCGTTTTCTCCTTCCCTGCCCTATCCATTTCCACCTGCCAATACCCACTCTTGAGGTCCAAAGTCGAGAACCAATTTGAGCCCGCAACGGCATCGAGGGTGTCATCAATTCTTGGCAGGGGATATGAGTCCTTGAGTGTCACGTTGTTTAGCTGGCGATAGTCCACGCAGAACCGCGTGGTCCCATCCTTCTTTTTGACCAGCACAACAGGTGACATCCAAGGACTTCCCGAGGGCTCGATCACACCTGCGTCGAGCATTTTTTCAACCTGCTCGTCAGCTTCCGCCCTCTTGCTCCAAGGGAGCCGTCGG
This sequence comes from Myxine glutinosa, assembly GCF_964187855.1. Lineage (NCBI taxonomy): Eukaryota > Metazoa > Chordata > Myxini > Myxiniformes > Myxinidae > Myxine > Myxine glutinosa. Next base: position 44,042,617 of record NC_136268.1, read on the forward strand.
GCGGCCTGACGAATAGGCCGGGCCTCACCGGTGTGGATCTGATGTTTCACCAGGCCCGTACGTCCAATATCCTCGGTGGACAAGGAGAAGAGGTCCAAATGGGACCCAACCAGTTTGTGTAAGGCCTCCCTCTGGGTACCTCCCAACTCTACACTACTACGATTTACCATCTCGCAAATGGGATCGGGCCAATTCCTAGAACTTATTGAAGGCTCCCCCTGGGGCCGGCTCGGCTGGACGTTCTCGCCCCTCACTGACGCGACTTCTCTAACTGGGGTGCAGCCAGCTACCTTCGTGCCCCTCACTATAGTGCGTGGTTCTGTGCTAATATTAATTACTCGGACGGCCACCACCGGCCCGTCCGTTTTTACAAGGGTACGGCCCACGATTAAACCAGGTATGGATAGCGCTGCCACCGGTTCGACCAGGCCGCAGGATTCCTGCCATGTCGGGCGAGCTGACCATCGGGCCGGCACGATGGCCTCGGCCCCTGGAGAGATGGTCACGGCCTCAGGAGCCTCCAGCTCCACCCTCTCGGCCGTGCTCACCCCCTCCAATGGTAGCTCCTCCACTCCCCATCGCAGGATCCCCCGACTCAAGTCGATTTTACAACCGCTGGCAGTCAACCAATCCAACCCTATTAAGCATGGGTCGCACACCTCCGCCACCCAAACCTCTATCTCTTGCTTTACCGATCCCAACTTGAGGGTCACAAAACCACGCCCTATGATCGGAGCCGTTGCCCCGGTAGCCAACTGCAAACTATGATTTTCCAGACGCTGGATTTTACCCCAGCCGTCTGCACTCGAATTAAGGACCACGGGGCTGATGATCGTGGCGCTGGCTCCCGTGTCCACCACGGCGTCTACCCCCACGCCGGCAATTTTGCACCGAATTGTCAAACTACCCGTCCCAATTCGGCCACAATGAATGACCTGTCGCGTCAACGAGGGCTTCTCCCCATCCCCTACTGCCGAACACCGCCCTGCATGCCCGGCACGTTCTAGTTTCCCGGGCCCTGGCGGGGAGGTGTCTGAGGTCGGCTAGGCCGATCTATACGGGGCGGAGTTGAGGGCATCGGTTGGCGGGAAACGTCCCGGCGCGGAGCTCGACACTCCCTTGCACGGTGACCCATCCGAGCACAATTATAGCACCTCACCTGGTAAGGTGCTTGCCTCCGGTATTCCAAATTCCCCCCCCCCCTGTATGTCCGAATTGGGGTACTCTGTCGTGGACTACCGGGTGCCACCGCTGGGGCCGCCTGCCATGGTCCAGGTCCCGCCAGGCGCCGATCCACTAACCTCCGGACCATGCTCTCCAGGTCAGGGCCCCCGTCGGGGGCGGGCCCCCTTGGGGGGCCGCCCCCCATCACGGGCCCCATCTGACGCACCGCCACTGCGTGGCGCTCGCCTCCCCGGGCCAGGGGCCTCGCTGCTTCCCAACGGGCTGCAGCGTCGGCCGCCTGACTCATGGTTTGCGGGCGCCACATGGCGAGCTGTTGCCGGAGCTCCAGATCCGGAAGGGCCTGAATAAAGTGATCCAGCGCCAGGCTTTCCTGGGAACTCGCTGCCATGTCCGCGTGTGCAATCCCGACCGCGCGGCGAATATCGTGAGCAAGTTCCCCGATGGTCTCCTGGGGCTTGCGTTTTCGCTGCGCAAGTTGGGCTTTAACAAGCTCGCTTTGCTGTTCAATGCCGAACCGATTAATTAATGCCGCACGGAGAGCTGGCAGGGTGAGAGCACCCGGTGGTAAAGCCGTCAGCACCTCCGCCGCCGCACCGCGCAGTGCCCCCACCAGGTGTACTCCACCTTCGTCCGGATTCCAACCGTTGCCTTTACACACGTACTCAAACTGCGCCAGGTACGCCCTCAAATCACTCTTGCCGTCATACGGCGCGAGTGGGACCTTGTGGGCGCCCGAAGGTCGGACCCCGCGCGTCACTCCTTGCGGGATCAACGCGGTACCAACCCGTTCGGGCTCCCACAGTACGTTATTCCCGGGGGGCTCCCGCGCGTCCCCCGTCCCTCCAAACACTACCCCTCCTGGTGTCGATGCCTGGGTCGCCCCTCCGCAACCCGCTACCCACGCCATGCCCCCACATCCTTGCTCACCAGCACCCCCCTCACTCCCCATAGCCAAACCTCCTTGCACACCTCCCCTGTCCATCCACTCCGGACCAGTCATACATCTTACCATTGGTCCCTCACGAACACCCGGGTCTACACCACCCCCCAAGCCGACTGAATCTCCCCTCACATCATATACATTGCCACTCACCTCCGTACTTCGTCGTCGCACCTCCTCTGCCACCTGCAAACTCTTTATTTGGTTAGTGAGCACCTCATCATGATTTGAACACAGACCTTGTACATATTCCATGACTTCCTCCTTTATCTCCCTCTTAGTTTCCCTCCGTCTCTTCTTAATTTCACTCACCCCTTCTTCCACCTCCTCTAATTTTTCCTTTACCTCCTTCATCTCCCGGTGCGCCCCCTCTATCTCTTCCTCTAACGCCACCTTAACCGTTTCGATGTGCGTCCTCACCTCTCGGTCCTTCGTCTCCATCACTTCTGTCACCTCCTCCAACTTCTTGGTCAACCCCTCATGTACCATCTGACATTCCTTTTGTGTTGCTATTAATTCGTTTTTAATGTCCTTTTGTGTCGCTTTCAAACCCCCGATGATTGCAGTGTTCTTTTCCACTTGGTCCGCTAGTTCCCTTTGTCCGACTGTCAGCTGTTCTACTCCCTCCGTCAGATCTTCTATTCCCCCTTGTAACTTAGCCGTATTATTTCTCACCTCTTTCTCCATACGCTTCTCACCTCGCTTTACCTCCTCGCGTAGCCCCGAAACCTCCTCACTTACCCCTCGTCGTATTTCCTCCATCTCTTTTGTAGATGCCACCCTCATCTGTCCCAATTCATCCCTCTGAGCATCCAGTTTGGTTTCTACCCCGATTTTCACCTCCTCTATCTGCTCTCCCATTTGTTTGATTTCCCTGGCAGATTGTTCCCCTATTTCCCGCAATTTGTCCTCCATCCTATTTTCTAACCCCATTAACCCATTTTTCACCCCCTCTAACTGATTCTCCTGGGCAGCCATTCTATTTTCCACCCCCGTTAACCCATTTTTCACCCCCTCTAACTGATTCTCCTGGGCAGACATTCTATTTTCCACCCCCGTTAACCCATGTTTTAATCCCTCACCGGTACCCCTCGCTTCGTCCCTCATTACTCCCAATTGCTCACTCTGAGCATCCATCCGGTTCCCCATTACCCCCCATTTGGTTTCCCATTACCCCCATTTGGTTTCCCAAGTCATTCCTCAGGTCTTCACTTGTCTGGACCATGAGCGCCTTTATTTGTTCCATAAATAGGCCCCAATCCATCGGCGGCGCTGCTACGGTCACGGGCGCGGCTAAATTTGGCGCCACAATAATCATGTGCGCGAGGCCGCCATTTTGCGCGTCTGATACTTCCGCAACCACATTGCTATTTTTCTCCTCCTCCCTATCCTCCACATACATTTCCCTGAGGTCCTGGGTCGATTCTACCCCGTCTATCTCTCCCACCGGCATCCCGTCGCCTTGGCCAGCCATGGCGCGATTTCAAAATTCGGGTTTTGCTTTACACAAAACAAATTTCGGCAGCTCGTAATTTTGACCAAATTTTTTTTTTTTTTTCCTCTATTCGTTTAAAAAAAAAAATTTGGTCGGGCCTCGAATCCCACTCCCAGACACCAATTGTTACAGGTTGCGGTTAGATGTTGTAGACCGAGCGGTTGGTGACCGCGACCTAACAAACTTACCCGATTCCACCCGAACTTTAGCCGTATCGCACCACAGCTGCTCAATCAGGGAAAAGACAAAGGCGACGAATGCAAAGAGGAAAAAGGAATAAAACGAGAAGACGTACAGACGAGTAATGGGGTTTATTATTTACACACACAAGCAAAGAGGAGCAATCAAGTTTATTTACAACACATAAGACGCAGGTGACACAGTGCAAATACTAGCTTATCTACAGGCTTAACTTATCCCAGGACAGAACAAACAAAAGACACTGACTCACGCGGGGAATTGCAGGAATCGCAGGATGTGGATGGCTGGAGGGAGAGGGAGGTCCAAGGGGGGTCCCGCAGCACAACTGGCGCGTTTAGCAGCCGCCGTTCAGGCCAGGCCCCACGCTGCTGTTTTGGCTGCTGTTTTGGCTGCCGTGTACGTCGCGTGCTTTGCCAGGCCTTGTCCCACTCGGCTGGTCCAAACCCTCAACTCTTTCTTCTTTCTCTCACTCCTCACCACCGCAACCACTGACCCTCCTCTGGCAACCGACTCAGACCAACTCACTGTGACCAACTCCCTGTCACCAACTCCAGGGCTTTCTGTCTTCTCCTCTCCTCTGTAAAAACGCATCTCCTTTTTGACACGCCCTGCCTTGGGTTATATAGGCCCCCGCCCCTCAACCTTTTCCAACCTCCCCGATCGCTCTTCCTCCGCCCTCTCTAGCCAAACCCCTGGCTCATGGTTGGTCGAGTGGGGCTGGCTCACTCCTCCCCTCTATGACGAGGTGGAGACACGCCTTTCTTCCCCGACTCGAGCCTCGTGGTCAATGGCGGTTATTGGAGGGGAGGTAATATGAGCAATCGAGGCTCGGCAATGACGAGAGGGGATGTAATATGAAACGGAGATTTTGGGGATGGGAAGGAAAGGGAGATTTTGGGGATGGGAAGGAAGGGGGATCTATTCTCTTTCACTGGTGCAATGGAGTATTTCAATTAATGGAAGACACAGCCTTACACTAATACACATAATAAGGATATAACTGTCAAAAAAAAGATATATCGTGTCCTGCATGTATGTTTTATGGACTAACTACGGGAACGCCCTTTTGACCTTTATACAACCACAAACGGAGGGAGGAGGGGTGATATTTTACAACAACCTTTTACAACAACATTTTACAACAATAAAATAAAAAAACATTCTCATATCCACAACAATATATATATATATATATATATATATATATATATATATATATATATATATATATATATATATATATATATATATATATATATATATATATATATACAGTATATATGTTGGAACCCATCTGTGGATCGGTCCCATCGGCCGATGGGTCTGACCCGTTTGCGGATCCGCAGATGGGCGACCCATCTGTGGATGCACGAGAAATGACAATGCAGACCCATCGGCCGATCGGTCTGCGCCATCTGCGGATGTGTTGTTCACCTTGAAGGAATGTGTATGCATCAATGGTGGATGAGTATGTTTATTTGAACCTAAAAATAAGCAAATGATGTCATAAATGTTTATAAAGCAGTCCGTGACATGTGGTTTGTCGATAACCGTTTGTCGATAAGATAAAAATAAGATAATGTCGCTCCATTTAAAAACGCTGGTCTACTTCGCTGGTGGCACTGGCAGACTCAGCTCTCCATTGTTTATATAGCAATTCCTGGCATGCCTTAATCACCCCAAAGCTAAAGATGAAGGTGTGGCTTCGTAATCGGGGCATTGTCAATTATATAAACACAATAACGCATTATGTGATTCTATGAGGCCCTCAGTGTGATTCTATGAGGCCCTATGTGATTCTATGAGGCCCTCAGCGATGGGTCTGACCCGTTTGCGGATCCACAGATGGGTCACCCATCTGCGGATCCGCAAATGGGTCAGACCCATCGGCCGATGGGACCGATCCACAGATGGGTTCCAATATATATATATATATATATATATATATATATATATATATATATATATATATATATATATACATATTGTTACGGATCTGGGGTCGGCGCTCCCCTTACCAAGGGGGGTCAATCCCCTTGTCTTTTACACTGGCCCATTCCCCCAGTCCTGAAAGTATGACGTCACTGATGGCCGATGGTACGTAGGGTCGTAAGCCCAATTAGTCTTAATACCTAAGTATTACCACCGGCCGTCAGCGAGGAAATGCTCCCGCTCGTGCCGCAGAATAATTGATTGATTGCGCCGAGTGAAGCGAACTGCGGCGCGAGCCATTTATCAAGGGACTAAACCCGATTGTGAAGCGTTTGGCCGAAATCGCACCACAGGAACTCAATGGGGAAATCTCTAAAGCGATTGGATGAGAAAGAAGAAACCAAAGGGAAGAAATAACAGGATTTATTATTATTATTTACACAATAACCCAAAGAGAAGAAAAGAAATGTAATTTACAGGGAAATGGAAGGAGCAGAAGGACACAGAGCAATTCTTACTTACACAAGCTTAACTTATACCCAGCCAACAGGAACAGAACAAACTCACGTACACAAAAGGATGGAATGGCAGGGATGGTATGGGAAGGCAGAGAAGGGTCCAGGCAGATGGTAGGCGTCGAGGTCCGGCTCCAAGCGCGCGCTCCGATCCACGCTTTGGGGTCGAGGCGAAAACCCGGCAAACAGCTCCGCGTGTCGTTGGACGCGACCGTACAATTATATAGCAGGGGAAAGTTGGTATGTTGCATACACAATTCTCGGCCGGGCAATCCCCGTGGCCCTCTTTCTGCCGCTCGCCCCTGCTCGCTCTACTCGACCTCAACAGAACTTGCAATTCGTCCTCCCTCTCTCGTCTGGCCCCTTACGCATCTGCGGTGGGGGCTGATGCAACGGGTTTTATAACCCCGCCCTCTTGAGCCATATCCACTCATTCTTGGTTGGTCGTAAGGGCTTTCTTGGCTCCACCTTCTGATGACGATGGGCGGGCAACGCCCTTCTTCTCCAAGTTGGAGCACATGGGCAATGGAGGGTGAATGCAGTTGGTAATGTAGGCTTATGCAGTTGGTAATGGAGGCTTATGCAGTTGGTAATGGAGGCTTTGGGCAATTGAAAAGGGGGGATCTATCTTATTTGATTTGGTGCAGCGTAAGATCGACTATGGGACGCATGGCCTTAACTGAAACACAGAATAACGGAATAACTATAGAGAGGTTCTATGGTTGGCTACGTGCTTGTACATGGACTAGCTAAGATGCTCATTTCAATTAACAGCCAATTAAGGGGGAAATGTACACAGGGGTTATTTATACGGAATTTTAATACTAAATTTGATGTGAAAGTTCTAAAAACTGTAACAATATATATATATATATATATATATTTTTTTTTTGTTGCCTTATATCCTAGAATTAAATTGAATTAAATCAGACTTTTCCCACCTTTATTTACACGTGATAACCCACAACTTCTAAGTGTAAAAACAAATTCTACAAATGTCAGTAAATTAATTAAAAATACAAAACTAGAATATTCTGGTTGTTTTACATACCCCCGTTTTACATATCTCCTTGAAATGTCGTCCATTGGGGACAGGTCAGGGTAGACGAGGTGGCCATCCAATTGGTCCAGGTCTACTCATCCACTTGCCTGGGAAGACATTATTCATGAACATTCTGAGCATAATGACAGAGAGCCTACCTCGTCTTGCTCGTACTAGGTGATATTGGTGTATGACTTCACCACTGATGTAAAAGTTGCCTCATCAGATTAAAATGTCAACTCATTAAGAAACTGAGGGAATTGTGCCTTTAACACCAGCAACAACAACAACATTAATAACAACATTAACATTAAGAAAACTTGATGAATTATGCTTTCATGCACCATTTGTTTTTGTCACGTGTTTATCAAAATGATAAATGTTCAAAGTTGCACAAGGACACCCTGTATATTTTATACATGTAACCTTGTCACATTTTCTTTGGTCCGTTGTGGACTATTATGAGTACAGTACCTCGTTCATCAAATTTTTTTTCTCATCCCACGAAGCTTCAGATTTCTGCTTCAGTCATTAAGGTTGTTTCTACCTGCAAATCATACTCCAAAGTGCATCCTCGAAGGCATCCTGATTTTGTCATAGGCCCTAATTAGGCAACGTTTAAGACATGATGTCATCACATTAGGCTGTCAGCTTAAATGTGGGATGTGTGTTCTTGTAGAAACGTCATTTGCAAGATTTTTCACGATGTCTTTTTTAACGTTGATGAACAATTAAGGTGGGTGTCGTTGGTCGTTATCTCCAAATGTGGGTTTCAGAAGATGGAACAGAGCCCTCCCAGGTCTCAATGTATGCACGTGTGTGTGTGTGTGTGTGTGTGTGTGTGTGTGTGTGTATGTGTTATTCGAGCGTACAGTTATGCTCCTCTCAATCATCCGTGTTTTATGATGAATTAATGCAATTATAGGGCTCTTGTAAAAACTGATTTTATTTGCTGCAGCAATGGTGACCTTGTGGATGAATTGTGTGACTGTAGGAGAAAGGTTGTCTGTATCATTTATTACCTTGGGTGGTGTAAGTTATACGTTTTCACCCCTATTTGTCGGTTTGTTACTTATGAAAATCGAAGATTTTTCAAGTATATTGGTTGGTCTTGTGCGATTTTCTGTCTGTCTGTTTGTCTGTCTGCCTGTCTGTGTGTCTGTCTGTCTGTATGTCAATCGCCTACAAATTACAATTTTAACCCGATCTTTACGAAACTTCACCAAATTGTAGAGTTGGTCATGAGGAAGAAGCATATCGATTTTGAGGTCAAAAGGTCAAAAGTCAACAACTTGGGTGGACTTTCTTAAATCATCAATTTTCATCCGATTGACTTGACATTTGAGGAGGATTTGCATATTAAGTCACTGAATTCAACCACAAATTATTTTTGAGGTCAACTTTGGCCAAAAGGTCAACATAGGCCAAAGGTCAACAGCATTTGTTGAAGTTTCTAAAATCCTCAATTTTCATCTGATTGACATGAAATTTGAAGAGGATTTGCATACGTGATCATTGAATGCAATCACCAATAATTTTAGGTCAATATATGCCAAAAGGTCAACATAGGCCAAAGGTCAACAACAGGTGGAATTTATAAAATCCTCAATTTTCATCCGATTGACTTGAATTTGAAGAGGATTTGCATATCAAATCACAGAATTACAACCAACAATTATTTTTGAGGTCAACATCGGCCCAAAGATCAACATCTTATTTTAGGGATTTTGCAAGTATCATGCAATGCGCAACATATTTCTTGTTTGTTTGTCACTCACAGGTCACAAAGCTAAACCGATCATAGGGGAACTTTACCAAGTTGTCGTCACAGTCACAACTGAGAAGCCTATTGATTACGAGGTCAAAGGTCAAACTTTTCAAATGATCAGTTTTCTTGAAAGTTGAACAGCATTTGCATATTTAGTCACTGAATTCGGAAACCAACTACTTTTGAGGTCAAAGGTCAACAACATTGTCAGATTTGTAAAATCATTAATTTTCATCTGATTAACTTCAAAATTGAAGAGGAGTTGCACACCAGGACTGCAAATTTAACTGCCAATTTACTTTTGAGATCAACATAGGACAAAAGGTCAGCGTAGGCTGAACTTCTAAAATTGTGAATTTTCATCCGATTGACTTGAAATTTGAAGACGAGGTGCAATTCAGGCCACTGAATTCTACCACCGATTATTTGGAGGTCAACCTAGGCCAAAAGGTCAACAACATATTTTAGGGATTTCGCAAGTATCATCCTATGTACTTTTGATATGTGGACAAATTTGAATATTATTAAACAAACTACTACTGTACTACTATTACTTATCTTTTCGTCTCGATGGGGCATATGGCTGGTCTGAGATTTAGCCATTTATCTCTATCCTCAGCTACATTCTGTGCATTAATCACACCATGATAGACCCATCTCTCCCAACTCAGCTACCACAGTCATACACCAATTATTTTTGGCCTGCCTGGTTTCCTCTTTACTGATGGTGTCCATCTCAAAGCAATCTTGAGGATTTGGTCCGGGGACATTCTAAGCCCATGGCCTTAAGCCTAACTCCTAAAACTGTATCACCTCTACCCATGTATTGTGCAGAGATGGCTAGACCATCATGTTATTGTATCCATATAAAAAAGGAAAAAACTTCAGCTTAAACCAGACATGATGTACTTGATGAATTCGAAAAAAAACATTTTTGTGTCTTGAAATCATGGGTTCTTCCAAAACAATTAAAACACTTGCGGCCACAAAAAGCCCCTCCGATATCACGTCAAACAAATATTGCTTTATCTGTTATTATTTTTTTATATCTACAATGTATTTTTTAATGTCGATTAAGGGAAAATATTAACTTCTGCAGAACATGGTGGGTATGATAATTACATTCCTAGCTGCTTTCGTACCTATAAACTAAGCAGCTGAAAATGATAGAAACCAATTTTAATGAGAAAATCAATTTATTCTGCAGTGATAAATAATGATGCGGCCACATTATAAGTCGTGTTGTGCAATAGAATTATGTAAACTGTACAATAATTGTGTGCATCTATTCATTCAACATTTATATGCCTCTTCGTTGAAACTCATGGAGTAGTAAAGTGGTGCATTATCTCTCACATCCCACCTCCTCCTCTATTCCCACCCTGAACATCCTGAACATCCCCACCCTGGCTGATGGTACAGGAGGAAATTTGAGATTTTAAAATGTTCAGATCACCTCTTAGTCCCGGTGGGACACGAGGCTGCTGCTATGAGCTTTCGCCATTTAACTCTAGCCTTAGTTACATTCTGTGCCTCGCGCCATGATAGACCCATCTCGCCCAACTCAGCTACCAGGTGGTGGGTGTGGTGGTGGTGAATGGTAACTTGGAAATCCTTACTTGATGTTTTGTTGTTCCTAATGTGATAAGGCTTCTTATTGGTGTATGATTTCAAATTCTGAACTGTTTTTGTCTTCTTGCTCTTTTTTCTATTATACTTCTTTTTTCTTCTTATTCTCATTATTCTTCATCTTATCTTCCCATATCATGCAAGAAGGCACCGAGACAGCCCACAATTGGTTTTGAGCATTTCCATAGCTCATGGGACACCAAGCTGGAAAATCAAACAGCAAGCAGTGAGTGTGGAATCTATAATATCCAGAATGAAATGAGTTGAAACAAAGAGCATAATGTTCTTAATGGTAAGTACTGTGTGAACTGAGCTGATAGAAGAACCAAGAGGGAGCACACTTGCTTTTGAGCTGTCCAGTCTGATTTGATTGCCAGTCCAGTATAACTGTCATCCTGGTGTTTTGGAGACAGAGAATTCCATTGACGAGTACATTTTCCTTCGGATTAGATGCTATGGTAAGCCTGCTTCTCATGATGATGGACTGTCTATGTCCCAGATGATTGACCGAGCGGCATAATGTGGTCATCAGTAAAATGGTACAGGTGGTTTAACAACTAGGTTTGGATGTTATATATTTACAAGAGGAAAAATATTGGATGTGTAATACTGCCTTGAAGCAGCCTGCATCCAACTTGTTCTCTCTCCTCCAATAAATAAACAAGAAGATGTCATGTAGAGCATGATACTTGCAACCCCTCCCCCCCCCTCCCCCCCAAAAGGTTGCCATTGATCCATCAAATTGTCCATTTCATCAAGATTAAAAGTGACGATATTTCAGATGAAAATTGATTATTTTAGAAGTTTCACCTTGAGTTGACCTTTGACCTTTTGAACTAAAAATTAGTTGGTTTCCCTATTTAGTGACTCAATGTGCATATGCTGTTCAATTTTCAAATCAATCAGATGAAAAATGGCGATTTTAGAAATTTGACCTCCAGATGACATTTGACCTTTGACCTCAAAATCAATAGGCTTCTCAACTGTGACGACCTCTACAACTTGGTGAAGTTTCATGACGTTCCGTTTGGAATTTTAAGCTGTAGGTGAGTGACAAACAGACAGACAGACAAATGAAAAATCACTCCGAGAGCAACACTTGGCAAAAGAGAACAAAGCAGAATGGCACTCAGTAGAGCATCCTTTTGACCTCATAAATAATTGGTGGTTGAATTCAGTTAGCTGATATGAAAATCCAATTCAAATTTTAAGTCAATCGGATGAAAATTGAGGCTTTTTAAAATCTGAAAAAGGGGTTGACCTTTGGCCTGTTTTGACGGTTTGGCCTATGCTGATCTCAAAAATAGTTGGTAGTTGAATTCAGTTTGTTGATATGTAAATCCCATTCAAATTTCAAATGAATCCGATGAAAATTAAGGATTTTAGAAATTTGAAATTGTTGTTGACCTTTGATCTATGTTGACCCTTTGGCCTATGCTGATCTCAAAAATAGTTGGTGGTTGAATTGAGTTCGCTGATATGAAAATCCCATTCAAACTTCAAATCAATCGGATGAAAATTGAGGATTTTAGAAATTGGGGAAAAGTGGTTGACCTTTGGCCTATGTTGACCTTTTGGCCTATGCTGATCTCAAAAATAGTTGGTGGTTGAATTCAGATAGCTGCTATGTAAATCCTTTTCAAATTTCAAGTCAATCAGATAAAAATTGAGGATTTTAGAAATTTGAAAAAAGGGGTTGACCTTTGGTGACTTTTTGACCTTTTGACCTCAAAAATATATAGGATTTTATGGGACCACGAACTCCACCATTTGGTGAAGTTTTTCGTGAAGATCGGTTTTAAATTGTGACCTGTAAGCAAGTCTAAGTGAGTGGACAGACAAACACACAAACAAACCGGAGTGATCAACATACTTGCAAATTTTTATTTTTATTTTTGCAAAGTAACAAACACGAGTGATCAACACACTTGTCAAATTTTTTTTTTTGGAACATAACAAACGCAACCGACCAATATACCTGAAAAATCTTCGATTTTGCAAGTTATAATAATCGTAAAACAATTAATTTCTTACTCAATTGGCTACGTGTACCGAAACCAGCACCATTTCATCCGAATGTGTAACTTTTTGAAAATAAAAAAATTAATCCATTAATTAAATAATTAATCCATTAATTGACTAATCAATAGGAGACAGATTAGGAGAATGCTCCATCAGGGATCACATGATGCTTCATAGTTGTGGAGAATGTTGGCCAACCAGGAGGTGAAGGGGCCTCTACTGCCATTATCAGAGAGTTTGATAAATAACCTGTGGCTGCAAGATGATACCCATGGCTTGAAAAATGTCCAATGAAATTACCATTACCTCCGACTTAAGATTCAGCGCATCGATCCATTTCTGGGACAGTAGGAGTCACATGTCCAAGGCGGAGCAGCCAGGATGAAATCGAAATTGATGGTAGGCATCCATGGAGTTTGGGAACAGTAAGGATGTGAGCTATTTGACTATGATTGCTGAAGTTTTGAACCTAATGACAAAGCAAGCAAGACAAACAGGATATGCAAATTGAAGTCAAAAACTCTATAGGTACAGTGCATTCAGAAAGTATTCAGACCCCTTCACCTTTTTCACATTTTGTTATGTTGCAGCCTTATGCTGAAATCGTTTAAATTCATTTTTTCCCCTCATCAATCGACACTCAATACCCCATAATGACAAAGAGAAAACAGGCTTTTAGAAAGTTTTGCAAGTTTATTAAAAATAAAAAACTGAAATATCACATTGACATAAGTATTCAGACCCTTTGCTATGACACTTGAAATTTAGCTCAGGTGCCTCCCATTTCTCTTGGTCATCTTTGAGATGTTTATACACCTTGATTGGAGTCCACCTGTGGTAAATTCAATTGATTGGACATGATTTGGAAAGGCACACACCTGTCTATATAAGGTCTCACAGCTGACAATGCATATCAGAGCAAAAACCAAGCCATGAGGTCGAAGGAACTGCCTGCAGAACTGAGAGACAGGATTGTGTCGAGGCACAGATCTGGGGAAGCCTACAAAAATAATTCTACTGCATTGAAGGTTCACAAGAGCACAGTGGCCTCCATAACTCTTAAATGGAAGAAGTTCGGAACAACCAGGACTCTTCCTAGAGCTGGCCGGCCAAACTGGGCAATTGGGGGAGGAGGGCCTTGGTAAGAGAGGCGACCAAGAACCCGATGGTCACTCTGGCCGAGCTCCAGAGATCCTGTGTGGAGATGGGAGAAACTTCCAGAAGGACAACCATCACAAAAAAAAGTGTCTTTTCATGTATCTGTCACTGAGGAGATGCTTCCGTCTGGCCACTCTGCCATAAAGCCCAGATCGGTGGAGTGTTGCAGTGATGGTTGTCCTTCTGGAAGTTTCGTGATTGTTCAGTTTGGCCCGCCGGCGAGCTCTAGGAAGAGTCCTGGTTGTTCCAAACTTCTTCCATTTAAGAATTATGGAGGCCACTGTGCTCCTGGGAACCTTCAATGCAGCAGAGATTTTTTTTGTAGGCTTCCCCAGATCTGTGCCTCGACACAATCCTGTCTCTGAGCTCTGCAGACAGTTCCTTCGACCTCATGACTTGGTTTTTGGTCTGATATGCATTGTCAGCTGTGAGACCTTATATAGACAGGTGTGTGCCTTTCCAAATCATGTCCAATCAATTGAATTTACCACAGGTGGACTCCAATCAAGGTGCAGAAACATCTCAAAGATGACCAAGAGAAATGGGAGGCACCTGAGCTAAATTTCAAGTGTCATAGCAAAGGGTCTGAATACCTATGTAAATGTGATATTTCAGTTTTTTTTGTCAATAAATTTACAAAACTTTCTAAAATCCTGTTTTCTCTTTGTCGTTATGGGGTATTGAGTGTAGATTAATGAGGGAAAAATGAATTTAAACGATTTCAGCATAAGGCTGCAATATAACAAAATGTGAAAACAGTGAAGGGGTCTGAATACTTTCTGAATGCACTGTATAGTGGCAAATCGAAGTAGGTATAGTGGCTTTCAGGTAAGGAATACTAGCTTGTAGGTGCAAATGTGATTGAAGGCAGCACGATTTCGGATTCAGATTCAGAGGTAGTCCTAGGAAAATTACCATAACACTTCCGGATTGTTGATAAAAAGTGAGCTCGCTTACTGATCACATTATTAATGAATTGTCCACGCTTCATGATGTGCCCTTAATATATTTGGGGCAATTTAGGAGAGGGATAATGACAATGCTATGTATGAAAAGACAGTGCCACCCAAATGCCCTAACACTCCCACCTCTCTGCCCCAACAACCAAATGGGGAACAATTTGTTGCTACTGCAATTAACTAATGCAAATACATTTTCCTGTGTGAGTTATACAGCTGAGAACCACCATGCCGGCAAGGGGGAAACAACGACAAAAACACATTCCTTCCAGACAGATTTTATTGAAGCACAGGTTTCAAATTAAATTATTAAAATAAGCAAAGGAAATGAGAAGTAAAGACAGAAGACAGAAGATGAAATATAAAAAGGAAAGGAAGAAAAATGGGTGCAAAAGTGAATGTATTCTGCACGCCCTTGGATATAATCAGTTTACCAATGGATCGATCAGACTCAGACCAGACCGTGGAGTAATAGTTTGAGCGGCCGTTCTGTCTTGGAGGTCAGTGGTTCGGACCCTGACCGAGTCTTACCAAAGTCTTTAAAAATGGTACGTGCTGCTACCTTGTGCTGGTAAGTGCGTTATTCAGGTAAAAATGGCACATGCTGCTTCCTTGTACAGGTACGTGTTGTGCTGGTAAAAATGGTACGTGCTGCTTCCTTGTACAGGTACGTGCCTTGTACTGGTAAAAATGGTATGTGCTGCTTCCTTGTGCTGGTATGTGTTATGCTGGTAAAAATGGCACGTGCTGCTTCTTGTGCTGGTACGTGTATTGTGCTGGTAAAAATGGCACGTGCTGCTTCCTTGTGCTGGTACGTGTATTGTGCTGGTAAAAATGGCACGTGCTGCTTCCTTGTGCTGGTACGTGTATTGTGCTTGTACGTGTATTGTACTGGTAAAAATGGAACGTGCTGCTTCTTGTGCTGGTACGTGTATTGTGCTGGTAAAAATGGCACGTGCTGCTTCTTGTGCTGGTACGTGTATTGTGCTGGTAAAAATGGCACGTGCTGCTTCCTTGTGCTGGTACGTGTATTGTGCTGGTACGTGTATTGTACTGGTAAAAATGGCACGTGCTGCTTCTTGTGCTGGTACGTGTATTGTACTGGTAAAAATGGAACGTGCTGCTTCTTGTGCTGGTACGTGTATTGTGCTGGTAAAAATGGCATGTGCTGCTCCCTTGTGCTGGTACGTGTATTGTGCTGGTAAAAATGGCACGTGCTGCTTCTTGTGCTGGTACGTGTGTTGTGCTGTTAAAAATGGTACATGCTGCTTCCTTGTGCTGGTACGTGTATTGTGCTGGTAAAAATGGCACGTGCTGCTTCTTGTGCTGGTACGTGTGTTGTGCTGGTAAAAATGGTACATGCTGCTTCCTTGTGCTGGTACGTGTATTGTGCTGGTACGTGTATTGTACTGGTAAAAATGGAACGTGCTGCTTCTTGTGCTGGTACGTGTATTGTGCTGGTAAAAATGGCACGTGCTGCTTCTTGTGCTGGTACGTGTATTGTGCTGGTAAAAATGGAACGTGCTGCTTCCTTGTGCTGGTACGTGTGTTGTGCTTGTAAAAATGGTACATGCTGCTTTCTTGTGCTGGTGCGTGTGTTGTGCTGAGAAAAATGGTACTTGCTGCTCCCTGTACTCGTAAGTGGCTTGTGCTGGTAAAAATGGTACTTGCTGCTTCCTTGGGCTGGTATGTGCCTTGTGCTGGTATGTGCCTTGTGTTGGTAAAAATGGTACTTGCTGCTTCCTTGTGCTGATACATACTGTTACGTTTGTAGGTGGTAGGGATACCTTAGTCCAGGTAGAGTGTATAGATTAGTGCGCTCCGACTGTCATGGTATTGGAAAGGTATTGGAAAGGGTGTTGGAGAGGAGGATAAGGAAGAAAGTGAAGATCGACGAAATGCAGTTTGGATTTATGCCAGGAAGAGGAACGACAGATGCGCTTTTCATTGTGAGGCAGTTGCAGGAGAAGTACATGGATAAGAGGAAGAAGTTGTTTTTTGGGTTTGTTGATCTGGAGAAAGCATTCGATAGGGTTCCACGCAAAGTATTGACATGGGCATTGAGGAAGTTAGGAGTGGAGGAATGGTTGATCAGAGTAGTGATGGCAATGTACAAAAGAGCACGCACAGCTGTAAGGACAAAGGACGGGAACAGTGGTGAGTTTGAGGTGAAGGTGGGAGTGCATCAGGGGTCGGTACTAAGTCCACTACTATTTGTAGCTGTGATGGAGGTGCTGGCTCAGACCGTAAAGGAGGGTTTACCGTGGGAGTTGTTGTATGCAGATGATCTGGTGTTGATTGCGGAAAGTATGGATGGACTGAAGGAAAAGATGAACAAGTGGAAGGAATGTATGGAGACAAAAGGTCTGAAGGTGAATATCGGAAAGACGAAGGTGATGGCAAGTGGTAAAGCATGTGGTGAGGTGGAAAGAACTGGGAAGTGGCCCTGTGCTGTGTGTCGGAAGGGTGTCGGAGTGAACTCCATTCAGTGTACAATGTGCGCTGAGTGGGTTCATCAAAAATGTAGTGGTCTGAGAGGGTCATTAACCAGTGTGGCAGCTACATTCAAATGTAAGGTGTGCACAGAGGGAGCTGCAGATGGAGGAAATGTTGAGTTGGATCTTGGAGACGGCGTGAAGCTGGAAGGTGTGAAAACATTTTGCTACCTCGGAAACATGCTGAATGGAGAAGGTGGATCAGACTCGGCAACGGTTGCTCGAGTGAGATGTGCATGGAAGAAGTTTCGGGAACTGAGTGGCGTGCTGATGAGGAGGAGAGTGTCGCTGAAGCTGAAGGGAAAGGTGTATGCTGCATGTGTGAGAAGTGTTATGATTTATGGGAGCGAGACATGGGTAATGAACGTAGAGCAGCAACGAAGGCTGGAAAGGGTGGAAATGCGAATGGTTCGATGGATGTGCGGAGTATCGTTGAGAGAGAGGAAGACAAATGATGAATTGCGAAAGATGATGGGAATATTGCCTGTGATTGATGCTGTGAAGAGGAACAGGTTGAGATGGTTTGGTCATGTATTGAGGAAGGATGAAAGTGACTGGTTGAGAAGAGTGATGGAAGTTAATGTAGAAGGAAGTAGAGGACGGGGAAGACCGAGAAAGACTTGGCTAAAGATGGTGGAAGAAGAAATGCGGGCAAGGGGGTTAACAAGGAGAGATGCAGAAAATAGGGCAAAATGGAGAAGATTGTCATGGGGACCGCAAGGCTAACCCCCGCTCTAGCAGGGAACATGGCCTTAAAATGCATGTTGTTGTTGTTGTTGTTGCTCCGACTGTCGTGAAGACGAAGAAACCTCGATGTATCATAAGTAGGGAATTTGTGTAGACCAGATGTTGGGTAAGCTTGTATCTACGTCCCCATCAGAGGGGTGGGGCTTTTTAATTAGCGAGGGATTATAGGTAATTGATTCCTTGTCTGCAGTTGCCTCTGTAATTTATTCCTCTGTTCCTTATCACACCACACTGGACACCTAGCCAGAAATCGCCCATTAAACACACTAATTAAAAAACCAACCGGAAACCAGCAATGAAGCATTACCGTGGATAACACCGACTTGGTGAGGACACAGGACAGGCAAGGCCATGAGCCACGCCCCGAAGAGCAGTGATTGGCCAGGATTTAATTGGCACAGAGAACTGGTAAGAAGGGAATAGGGGATTGGTGAAGCAGGCACGGATGACATCAGAGCAGCACGTACACAGGAATTGGAATGGCGGACATTTTTGCTTCTCGGTTTGGGTCTGGTGGTGGATGGGCATGTGCCGACAGCTTCTCGTTTCATCTCGTTCTGGACTTTGTTAGCGAACGGTCGCATTTTGGCTCTCTCAGCATCGACACCCTCTCATCCTTCTCGTTTTGGAACTGATGGTGAATGGTCGCATTTTGCACTCTTGCGCAAAGAGGATTCATCGCGAACGGCCTTGTTCAGAGATGTTACTAGTGGTCGTGAGGAGGACATCTTGCTAGTGATCGTGAGGAGAAAGAGCCGTGGACTGAGAGCTGTGGTTTCCTGCGCGAGGACGACGAATTAAGCGCGGCTGGAAGAGCGAACCATGCACGGAGGCCTGGTTTTTCCCACCCGCGAGCTGCGCGCCAACAAACGTGTGTTTCCTGCCAAGGCCTCAGACGATCTTTAACGATTCCTGACGAGATACACGAGCTGATTTGAGATAAGTGCCACAAAATAACACATTTATTTTCAGTTATTTTATCCTTTGTTTGTATTCGAGTCTGTATGTGTGAGCGCTCCAATTAGGAATTTAGTTTGTCGTGAATTTTCTTTGTTTCCGGCATTTCTTTCATTAAACCTGTTGAATTTTGTCCATTTTAAACCTGTGTTGTTTGATTTCATTTATCCAGGTGTGAAGACTGCCGGAGGGCTCTGTGAAGGTAAGTGCTCCCGGCTTCTCCCCACTCCCTCCCCGTGCGTATAACGAATACCGTCATATTGAATTGAATGCCTCGGAGTGTTTAGCTCGTTTGGTCATCTGTGGCACCCTACGGTGTTCACCACGGGGTAGTCACATGACAATACCTTGTGCTGGGAAAAATGGTACTTGCTGCATCCTTGTGCTGGTACGTGCCTTGTGCTGGTACTGTGTTGTGCTGGGAAACATGGTACTTGCTGCACCTTCTGCTGGGAACATTGTACTTGCTGCAGCTTGTGCTGGGAAACATGGTACTTGCCGCACCTTGTGCTGGAAAATATGCTAATTGCTGCTTGATGGACAGCATTTGAAAAATAGAGTGTGGACAAACAACCATATTATGTTAGCAACCATTGTGCGGGCTTGATGGGCCTAATGGCCTTCTTCTTTTGTATTGAATTTCCATGTAAGGGAACTCTTATTAATTGATACTCCATGATATGTAAGATTGAGCTTCAAAAACAGTTATTCTCAAAGGCCAGATTTTCACACAACAACACAGTGTGTGTGCTCCATGCATGAATCCTTGTTCATTTCCTCAATGTCTCATTGCCATGCCAGGTGTTGGCCCATGTGTGTTCTTGCAGTTAAAGTATCTCCTCAAGCGTACAAGTAAACAGTAAACCAGCTGAGTTGTATTCGAAGGTCTCTTTGCGCCCTGTCATGTTTGTCACCTTTGCTGCTCTTGTGGTTCAAGGATAGTTTTGTAACAAGTGCCCGTGCACTGTTCCTGCTGCGTCTTTGCTCCACAGTAGCTGTCCAAGGTTCAGGGTTGTTTCATCATGGCTGCCACTATATGTGACCTCTGCTGCGTATACATATGATTTGTGCTGTTTGTGTGACTACCCCTGCCGTTGCTCCAGCATGGGGCACAATATGTCAACCGACTTTTCAATTTGTACCAGGAACAACCTCGGAGTCTTCCATACAGTTGTATGTTTTCTTGACAAGATATTCTACTTGCAGACAATATGTGAATAAGATCAGTAAACTTGACCATCCACACGAAGTCACAATTATGCATTTTCTAGAACGTTACTTTCATGGAATGCTTCAACCTTCATCCCATGCTTTTACAAAAGGAATTTGTCCACAATGTGTTTCGTTTACCTAACCTTGTTAATGATGTCATTGAATAGTTTCTTTAGTAGAGTTACCATGTGACACAATACATTATGGTGTTCCTAATTAGTTGAAACGACATGATTGAGGGATGACCCTTGTGTTATAGAAATCATTGAAACAGCTAGAAAAAAAATTCCTCGCACTTTAATCTCTCCCTGATTTTCAGCAACTAACAATTCCTTGTGAACCCTTCTATTTTCAAGGTATTTGCTCACCTTTGTTTGATTGCTCCACTTTTCTTGCATTTTGGGAACCACCACCCTGCCCTGCTATTTCCTTCAGTAGTCTGATGGATATCAGTTATGGAACACTGCTCCTTTCCTATGCCATCTCCAGATGCTGCATGATGTCATCGCCGGGTACCGAAGGGGCCCGGCAATGACGTGCACTGAAAGGGAGTACTCAGTTTTCACTCCGGTTTCTTGCTTGTTTCTTTCTTTCTTTCTTTCTTTCTTGTTACTTGCAAAATCCAAGATTTTTCAAGTATATTGGTCGGTTGCATTTGTTATTATGTGTGTTTGTCTGTTTGTTTGTCACTCACCAACAGCTCACAATTCTAAACCGATCGTCATGCATCTTCACTAAGTTGTAGAGGTCGTCACAATTGAGAAGCCTATTGATTTTGAGGTTCAAGGTCATCTGGAGATCAAACTTCTAAAATCATCAATTTTCATCTGAAAAATCATCACTTTTCATCTTAACTTGAAAATTAAACAGCAATTACATAGTGCATCACTGAATTGGGAAACCAACTAGTTTAGAGGTCAAAGGTCAACTCAAGGTCAAACTTCCAAAATCATCAATTTTCATCTGAAAAATCATCATTACTCATCAATCATTAAGGACCCCGAATACCCAAAATACTCTTAAAGCACACGTGCTCCCGCGTTGAAGCTAACTCCGAGGGCCTTTCACTCACTCACCGCGGGCAGGTAGGTGGTCTTTCTGTTTCTGCCGACTCCTATCTGGCCTAGCTCCCCCAGCTCTGTCTGTGCTCTGTCCCCCAGGTATTCCTGCGGGTCGCACAGGATCTGCCATTAACCCTCTACTGGTGAAATTGCCAAAATCGGGACTCTCTGCTCACCTTCACTGCTTCATTCCTCTTTGCTCCCGCCTCTGGAACAGACTCCCTCACTCTGTTCAATCCCACTCCTCCCTCCAGGTCTTTGGAACAGCTGTTCACCACCATCTTCTACCCCCGTTAATACACCGCAAATCCACTTTTTTTGAAATCCCGACTTCTTTCTCTCCTGGAAGTTTGAGCAGTGTGCATGTGTATTATACCTCCCCCCCCTCCCCCCCCCCCCCCCCGTCTTCCCATGCCTCCTCTCCCCAAGCCGTCTCCCTCCCACGGGGTCCCTGTTCTCTGCTGTTGTACTTGTGTGCTTCCCTCTATCTCCCCATATTATCACCCGCTCCCTTTATTGTATGTTTTGTGTGTCCGTTTTTTTTTTGTGATTGATGTTAGCTCTTACACGAGCCTCGATCTTGTATACAAAAAAAAAAAAATCACTTTTCATCTTAACTTGAAAATTAAACAGCAACTACATAGTGCATCACTGAATTAGGAAACCTACTATTTTTGAGGTCAAAGGTCAACTCAAGGTCAAATTTCCAAAATCATCAATTTTCATCCGATTGACTTGACAATTTAAAAGCAATTACAGAGTGCATCACTGAATATTGGGAAACCAACTATTTTAACGTCCAAAGGTCATAGGTTAACTCAAGGTCAAACTTCTAAAATCGTCAATTTTCATCTGAAAAATCATCACTTTTCATCTTATTAACTTGGGAAATTAAACAGCAATTACATAGTGCATCACTGAATTGGGAAACCAACTAGTTTAGAGGTCAATAGGTCAAAGATAAATTCTACGTAAAACTTCTAAAATCATCAATTTTCATCTGAAAAGTCACTTTTCATCTGACTATAATTCACCAAATGTCCGTCCGTCTGTCTGTCTGTCCATCCGTTGGTACCGCAAAAACGGCTGAACCGATCGCAACGTTATTTTGGGTAGGTAATCCTGGGATCCCCCAGAGTAAAATAGGCTATATGGTTTTCCAATTTCAGCTTTGGCCTCCATCATTTTCAGGTTTGGACTCTCGCATAACGTTATTTTCCCGGGTGCCGCACAAACGGCTGCACCGATCGGAATCGGTGACCTCGGACAAAGACCTTTTATAAGGACATGGGTTAAATCCCTGATTGAGAGAATGCCAACCCCCTCCCCACCATCACAGTCATCTCTCCAACTCACAATCCCCACGAGATATGCGGAATGGGCGACCCAAAAACCAATTATCTTCTTTTTGATTCGTATATAAACATCACTAAAAGTAAATAATGACCTCGGCCAAAGTTCAAACGATGTGGGTTTAATCTCTACATGAGAGAATTCCACATAGCTATTTGGGCAGTGAATACGCTAACAGATCGCTGTCTCCATCGATCTTGCCAAGGCCGTAACACCTATCGGCTCAAAATCCTTTTAACTGCTCACTTGGTAGTTTTTACAATGAAGGAAACATTAACAATGTTGTAAAAGTTTATTTTGTGATTAATTTGTGATTGGAGTTATGTTGTTTGGAATGAAAAAATAGATATCGAGTTCAAGTGAATAACAAAATGGGGGGGGGGGGGGGGGGAGAAGGTGGAAGTGCAAGAATGCTAATACAGCGCCCAGCCACCACAGGAAGTCATAATAAGTAATACTTGCTTAAACAACAGTTACAGTACCCGTTTGTTTGCGACGGGTACGTTTTTCATGGAAGTCCTTCACGAACTTGCTGTCCATGTCTGGACGTGCGACTGAGTGTGCTACAGGAATGTGGAATGTATTGGTTTCATGCTTTAGCATTCGCCGTATCTGCATTGCCTGTTTTATTTGCTTCTGGCCTCCAACCCATGCTTAGCACGGGTATCTCACGAGTCCTATTAACCCGAGCTTTGATCAAGATCGTCAATTTTAATCTTGATTAAATGGACAATTTGATGGATCAATGGCAACCTTTTGGGGTGGGGGGGGGGGGGAGTGGTGGATTTTGCAAGTATTGTGCTCTGCATGATGTCTTCTTGTTTATTTATTGATTATTCAATTAATCGATTAT